>NC_053026.1:515499807-515718628 GCF_003073215.2 Triticum urartu
CGTTGAGGGCCATTCTCCTCCGGTGAACTTCGAGATCAATGGGCACCAATACAACAAGGGGTACTATCTAGCTGACGGCATCTATCCGAGATGGTCGACATTTGTGAAGACGATCTCAAACCCTGTGGCAGGAGGCAAGAACGCCTGGTTTGCGAAGCTTCAGGAGGCTTGCAGGAAGGATGTCGAGCGGGCATTTGGTGTGCTCCAATCTCGATTTGCTGTTGTTCGGTACCCCGCTCAGACCTGGTCCAAAGATCAAATGTGGGAGATTATGACTTGCTGTGTCATCTTGCACAACATGATCATCGAGAGCGAGCAAGAAGACCCAGTGTTTGACACTGAACCATACTACAGGCAGGGTCCTCTAGCCGAAGTTGATCACCAGCTACCGGCAACTTGGACTGCCTATCTCAGTATGCGTCAGGAGATCCGAGACCCACAGGTGCATCATCAACTGCAGAAAGATCTGATTGAGCACCTATGGAGGCTCAAGGGGGACGCCGTGTGATGAAATACGAGTTTTTATTTGTTGAACTATATAATTTGTATTGAACTATTTGTTGTTGTACTATTTTGTTGAAGTATTTGATTTTTCTGTGATGAAATATGTGATAAGAAATAATTGTGTTGATAATTGAACGCCGAGACACGGCGAAACCACGCCGAATATGGGCCTATTCTCGCCCATATAGGCCCTTTATTCGTCGAAATTGGGCTGCAAATGGACCAATTTCAACGCCTGAGGCAAGCTGGGGACGACGACTGAACGTAAAACCATCCCAAAGCCGAGTGTATCGCCGACTCATTCCCAGGAAGCGATTTTTATGCGTCCTAAGAGGCCAACGGCTGGAGATGCCCTTACCGACCCTGCGCACATTGACGGACGCTTTCGCGTCACCAAAAGTTACCCGACGCTGCTGCTTGATCGAGTCTTTGTTGCGCCTCGATCGAATAGCTAGTGGTTGGAACGAGAGAAAATAAAAGAGATTAAGAAAACTGACACCTGTCTAAACTGTAGTGTAGCGCACATGGCACTTTTGCAGTTGGCACTACCCGTTATTGAGCTCTGAATTACAAGGCAGCATGGATTCACAGACACACACTTGCATGGATGACGGGATCTAGTGAGACTTAAGCAACAACGACCGACCGTGGTCTCCAAGGTGGTAATTAGGCACATAAGAGCAACTCCTATGGAGCGATCCATTTCGTCCGCCGCAGTCCGTTTGGGTCGGCGCGGATAAAAAGTCGGCCCAACGCGTCGACCCAAACGAACGCTGTCCGCTTTTGTTCGTTTGCCGACCCATTCCCGATCCTTTTTTTAGACGGATTTGCGTCGGCGCGAACACAAGACGGACGCGCGCGCTCGCCCTGTTTCCTCACCGGGCCCGCTGGTCGGTGGCACATTGGCCTCTCCACATCAAACAGCACACCCTCGTCCGCCTGCTTCGTCGCCGACGCCGGCGGTCATTTTTTTCGAAAAAATGGATACATAGATAGTTCTAGCGTATACAGATAAAAAAGACCAACTACTCGTCGTTTTCCAACTCTAACTCGGTAATGTCCTCCTCCGACGTCTGAACCCGACATTTCTCGTACCTTTAGTTTCAATTGAGCGGCCTACTTCTACGAACGCTTGTCCTCCCAATAGGCGGCTCGCTCCGTCCTCCTCGCGTCCCTCTCCGTCCTCCTTTGCTTGTAGAACTTACGCACGTCGATGATGTCCTACGGGAAGCGTTCGCGCCACACCACCATCATAGTTTCCACGTCCATCTCGGCGATGGCAAGGCGACGCTGCTGCCTCCGGTGGATACGACAATCCTCGTCGGTGAAAAGCCGTGGGAGAGACGCGAGATCCTGCGCCCGCTGGCTCGACACGTCGGGAAAATTCATATCCCGACGAGGCCTCAAGAGGCACCACGCGTCGTGTCATGCGCGCGGGCCGCCTCCTCTGCGGTGTCGAATGTGCCGAGGATGAGGCGTTTCTCGCCAAACCAGATCTCGGAGGAGAAGGCGCCTGAACGGCGCTCGCGGACTCCGCGAAAATCCGAAGCGCCCAGGCGGCATCGACATGGTGGCGCAGAGGGCGAGGCTAGTGAGAGGGGGCGAGACGAGTGTGCGGCGGATAGAGTGTGAAGGGAGCGCCTTCTTATAACGAGCGCCGGCCGCGGCGTGCGTGCGAACCATTCCCGCGCGCTGGAGCGCCAAAACCAGCGCGCGCTAGGCCGCTTTTCCCCCGCGCGTGAACCTTTCTCGCACGCTGGAGCGCCAAAACCAGGGCGACGGCATGGCCGCTGGCAGATCTAAAACACGCGCGGTCATGAAATGGGTCAGGCCGTTGGGCGCACTGCCGACCCAAATTTAAAAGAGGGCGGACGGCGGGAGAGCGGCCGACCCAAATGAACAAAAAGCGGGAAAAAAACACCGACCGTTTGAATCGGCCCGTTGGAGTTGCTCTAATACTGCTTCCTCTCAAGAAAAGAAAAAAAAAACTTTTAAGTACATACTCCTAAAAGACACAGGAAAAACTATTCTACCATGTATGAGAGGTCACCGTGCTTGGTTCAGCCATCTATCCGTTGAAGATCCCAGGTCGAGTATTCAGTGGCGGAACGTAGCGGGGACAATACCGGGCCTTGGCCACATCTTGTTAGAGAAAAAAATTACACGATAGGCTTATGTTTCAACTAATCGCTCTACTAATTCTCCGGCATGTCTGATCACCTTAGCTTTTTCTATGTCAAACACTCCTTTTGACCCCTCCTAACATTTGATTCACGCTCCGCCACTGGGAGTATTGGTTATTATCAGGAGAAATAGAGTAAAGCTACACATACATAAAAATATTTACGTACCTTACGTAAAAATGGACGTGGCAATTTTATACTGGGTATTACTTGGGGGCGCGGGCCCACCCTGAAAATCGCTGTGGGGAGGGGGGGGGGGGGCAGTTTAATGAGGGTGTAAAGGATTAACGTAAAGTTTCGTAAGACATTTACGTAGGTGTAGTTTCGGGGGGGGGTGGGGTGGTGGATTAGTGGAATTAGGGAAGGGGGCTTCCTTTTTTCGTAACTAATTTACGTAGTTATTCGTAGCATTTTTGGGTGGTAGGTGAATTATCCGGGCTGAATTTCCCGGTCCCGACTTCCGGAAACGCGACAAGAAAATGTCTACTTTTTTTAAACGGAAAAAATGTCTAACTGTTTTTTCTCGGAAAAAAGAAATTGTCTAACCGTTACATGCATCAACAGCGATGGCGGAGCAAATACAGCAGTCAGTCACAACACACGTGCAGGACGACCTCGGCTTGGCCGGCCGGCCGGATGCCAGTGGAAGCCAATGAACATCGACGGCAGATGAGTAGTCGTGGTCCGCTTGTACGTATTTGTGTGAATGTTAATTACTACCTGACTGTGACAAAATGTAATCCTTAATTGACTAGGAACAACTGGACTGGGGTGAATTGCTCGGCCGAACGGGACGCGTTCGTACGCGGCAGGACGTAAACACGGACACCTACTTATATACCGAACTACTAAAACATAGACGGATTCGCCCGAGTTATTCGACGCTGCGTCTCTTGTCCCAGGCTCGAACAGCAAATTGGAACAGCAAAAATAGAAGGGAAGACCGTCGTCGCTTGTCTAATTAAACTAAACTGTAGCGTAGCAGTCAGGTACGTCGTACTGGTGCATGATCAGCAGCTAGCGACGGCGGAGCAGATGCTTGGAGACGAACCGGACGTGGCGGCAGGTAAATAAAGGTAACACGCGCGTTCATATTCGGCCGAGTGAGCAGCAGCACGTAAACACGCTGCTGCTCTTCTCCCTGCACTCGTTGACGCATTCCACGCACACGCTCAGCTTGATCGGGTCTTTGGGTCTCCATGGTAAATAGCTAGCGGTAGGAATGGGGAAGAAGACTATCTAAAGGGTTGCGCGTCAGTGCCCGTTATAGCATGCATTCTTGGTAAGTTAATCAGGGCAACATGGGTTCACACATGACACAGGTTCATGTGAGACACCACTCAAGCAACAACGACCGACACGGCCGTGGTCCAGGTGGCAGCTCGACAAATATCTACTCCCCGTTCCGAATTACTTGTCGTAGGTATGAATGTATCTAGATGTATTTTAGTTCTAGATACATCCATTCGCTGCTACGAGTAATTTGGAACGGAGGAAGTAGCTAATTTCCACTAACCTTCATAGAATATTCCACGGACAATCCTACACACACGGATTCGTGACGGGGTTTTACGGACTCCTTCCAACTAATCTTTCTCTCCACCCCTGATTTTCAGCCAGGGTGGGGCCCAACCTTCCCCAATCTCCAACCCTATTGGTCCCTGACTAATTAGCCCGTAAACCCCGTAAAATAATCCCCGTGGCTCTAGCATTACATATTCCACAGCCTCTGTGATTAGGCGAAAGGCCGCGGATGAGGATGAGCAAAGCAGCCAGAAAAAGTGGCTCATGCATGACATGCATGGGTGATGCGTTCACCTCGACCGATCGCCAACATATACGCACATGCGCGCGCAGCCAGTTGAGGCCTGATTTTTGTAGGAATTCTATAGAATAGAATTTGCAAAGAATTTTTTTTTTTGAAGTCCTTTGGTTTGTAGGAATGGATTCCTATTTCTATATAGAATAGGAATCAATCCTTCACGTTTTAGAGGCAAAAAACATTAGCCTAGACTCAATGAAAAAAAATCATATTCTATACACCAAATAACATCTCTTTCTTTATAGAAATTGAGATGCATATCATCTCAGTTCTTATGATTTTCCTATTCCTATAAATTTTTTATTCTATGAACCAAAAGAGGCCTGAGATTCCATTCGAGATCCGCTGTGCCTTGTCCTTGGAGCCATGTACGTGACAGTGTCGATTCCTGAACGTCAATACGGACAACAGTTGGCGACAGTGACAGACAGACCAACCACGTGCGTGCGTCAACCCGATCGAGGGGAGAAGCGGCCAACTCGTAGCAAAAAGACGACACGAAGCCGCCGGGGCACATGCAATTTTTTTAGTGAAAGCGCATATATTTTTTTAACACAGTAAAATACAAACGATCATACATACGTACATACACTTATCTATATGAATGTACACACGCACACTCTATCAAAAAATAAATGAGACCATTTAGGATTAGCCCTTGGAGGTATATTTTTATAAAAGAAATTCTCTAAGCACCCGGGTCACCTCCGGACTTGAACCTGGGTGGGCTTGCTCCCACCGAGAGAGCCAAGCCAGCAGGGTGACACCCTGCTCTTGACGCACACCCTATCTCTATGGGCATCATCGAGAGACTAAACCGGCATATCATTTTGAGATTTACAAAGTTATCGTAGGCGTCTCGTCGTCGACGGGAACGTCCCCTCTCACTGAAAGCGCATCGCCGAAAATCCTGAAATAAATTCATGAATAATGCGAGCACCAAGACTTGAACCCTGGTGGGCTGCGAATATCACTGTCGCTCTAACCATCCAAACACAAATTGGTTCGCAATGCGCATGCATGTTAACTAGTTAATTAGTTACATGTCTGACTGCCCATGGTCTAGCGCAAAAAGTTTACTACAGTTGAGCACCACTCTAGCTAGCTAGTGGACCGGGTTTGATGCCATTGGAGAATCAACTGGTTAATTATTTTTTACATGATAAAACTTGTCTCATTCATATCATAAAACTGAAAAAGACATCAGAAAGTCTCTGAGCTTGACATCAACGCCAGCCACCTGCCTCCATTACCACCACAGCAGCCACCAAAGAAAACAATAACCGATCACCTTTTCACCCGAGCTCGACTCGGCTCCATCGTTGAGTAAAGTCTGCTAGCTTGGCTTTCGGTACGTACGTATGTAGTGTGTATAGCAGGCGGAGTGGCCAACGTAATCAACACTAGGAGCGAATAATACAGTATGATTAATTAAGGAGGTCGACAACGCTGCCTGTTGGTAGAAATCGTTTAGATCTCTAAAGTAGTGATTTAAACACTCTTATATTTCTTTACGGAGGAGTACATGTTAACGTTTGTCTTCTTTCTTTAGCGCCGGCCTCTCAGATCGTGATTAACTAGAGACAACCAATTAGCAATTCGTATTATATATGAATTATATTACGTATAGTTTAAATATGGTTGTTGCTAATAGTGATGCTACATGTAGGTTTGCCACATTTTGGGATCATTAGAGTACTACAGCTAGCTCATTTGTCCGTCATCATAATTGTATTGATTGAAGTTTGGATAAGTATAGTCATTGAGAAAGTAGGCACGCAAATAAAAAATAACCAACCGAGCCCGCGAGATCATCATAATCCATCACATTGCCCAACACTTACACAATTTAGATAGAATAATAATTCATCGGCAGCTAACTTAGCCATAGGTTACACCCCGCGTACGTAGCTTGCAGTCCAAACTATTGCAATCGGTGGTGGTTGCGGTGCATGTGACAACAATATAATTAACAGTGTAATTTTTTTAATAAACATATCATATACATCGAACCTGCATAACATTAAGGCACTGTCAAGCAAGAAACGGTCTATGTACAGTTTAGCTATGACGTTCAGGACCATTCCACGAAAGGAGGGCTTGACCGTTTGATATGAACTTTCCGGGAACGAGGGAAAGTGCATGTGCATTCCTGCTTGGTTCACTGACCCGGTCACTATAACCACAACATGACCCTAATAGCTAGCTAGCTAGCTAGCTTAATTAGCTAGTTAAATAGCATGGATCGATGCAAAAGGGAAGACAAAAGCTATGCTAGATATGTTAGAACTAACAACAAGTTGCTGCTCACTAGCTCGACACATCTAGCTAATTTCCACTTGCCCGTTCTTTACCCATTTGCACGAGACATGGGTCCAAAATTTTCGCCAACTGACATATACTATACATAGCATGCATCCTCAGAGGTGGCTTCGTTGGAAGTTAAATAGCATAGATCGACGCAAAAGGGGAGGGAAAAGCTAAGCTAGATATGTTAACACAAGTTGCTGGTGACTAGATCGACATATATATCCAGCCAAATTTTGCATGCACTTGACATCTTTTTTTTCCTTCGCACGAGACATAGATCCAAAATTTTCAACAACTGACATGTACCAGTATTATACATAGCGTCACCAGAGGTGGCTTCGTTGGCAGTGTGGACGTTCTTTACGTAATGGTGGACAGATGCATATGCATGCATGCATGATCACCTTTAATTTCCTTGTCTAACTCGTCATGCATGCACCAGCATATCCGGATGACATATTCTTTAGCATCAATCTTTGTTTTTCCAGCACTTTTTGGGCGGATCGAGGTTCGCCGCCTCTGATAAACCATGCTTATGCGATGCCAAAATTGTATACCGAACTATCTCATCATTAGTCGCTGCTGCAAAAGAAAGGGCCATTAAATTTTTATTTGGTAATGTAAAGTACCCACTATATAGCTACTATATTGTTCCTGAGCAGCCAGACCGTTAGCTCCAGCGTCAATAATGGTGGAGCTAGCCTTGCATTTGACGTTGACGTAGCGGCAGCCCATAATGAATGAATGACACAAGAACAAAAATATATAGGAATGAAGGTTAACATTTTCTTTGATATTTCTTGGGAGAAATTAAAAAGGCACAATTTTGGAACTTAACTAGACACGTTTGACCCTTAATTCACGACCAACTAGACAAGCTTGACCCTTAATCCTCAAAACCAATCTTAAACAGAAAAGCAACGACATTCATTTTTTTTGGCACATGTGGGACATGGCGGCCAAGTAAAAAACCAAATTTTTTTAAAAAAAATATAAGTAAAAAACCTGCTTCCAATATAATCTTGAGAGAGTATATATATATATATATATATATATATATATATATTTCAAAATTGATATTTTTTGAGAACAAAATAGAAGAATATAGAAAATTAAGGAAACACAAAATGTATTAGTTACACAAAAAATATGGAAAATTATACTCCCTCCATTCCACAATGTAATACATATAGATTTTCTAAAAAAAATAAACATTGTAAAGTTTGACCAAAACTATTGATAAAAATATCAACAACAATATACTTCTAAATAAATATAACATGAAAATATGTATATTAATCTATGTAATGATATTGATTCCATATCTTATATGTTGATATGTTTCGCTACACATTTGTTTAAAGTTCATGAAGTTAGAATTTCCAAAATATCTATAGCCACTACATTGTGAAACAGAGGGGGTATAATAAAAAAATCAATGCAAAAAGGAAACAACCCGGAGTATTTGGAAATAATAATCTGGGCAGTAGAATAGACTCGCAAATAAGTTATGATCATCATAGAGATATACCATATTTAGTTATTGCTCATGAATGTTCCTTACACTTTTTGTGTCATTTCCACATTCCAATCTTATTGTTTTTACATAACAATTTTTTCCTTTTTTCAAAGGTATGCATTTTAATTGAAAAAAAAATTATTTATTGAATTATTTCATTTTCTATTGATTGGGCTTCCACCTGTTGTCAGTGCCACATCATTTGTCAAGTTGCTTTCACTCACATGAAAGACCAAATCTGTCCGATTTTAAAAATAATGATAATCATTTTAGAGTTTTGGAATAAAGGAAATTTTCTTTTATGTTAAGAAAAGCATCCACTGTGATATAAAATATTCCCTAATTACTAATTTTGACAAAAAGATGTGAATCCAAACAGGCTGGCCTGCTTGGTCACACAAATTCTACCAAAGTAGTTTTAAGAATAGTTCTACTAAAAGACATATACCTAGCTCTAACTCGTGATTTCAATCTCTGGATTTAGAAATAATCCTGGCACGCCGAAAGTTTAGAAATATCAGGTGAATTTTTTTAGTGAAACACATGCCTCCCCTCCAATTTCTATTAATAGAAACATCTGGTTTTGTTACAATTTTGTTTGATTTGATTTTCCAATTGACCAAAACGAAAGAACATCTTCAACTATAATGAAATCTAAGAAGTTTTCTAAAAAAAAATGAAATAAGACTGAATCATGTTTCTATTTCTCCATTTGGAAGTTGTGTTTCCAGCAAAGGTCTCATTTTTGAAACGGAGGGAGCATATGACTTCTTGCCTTAAAAAGGTATAATCATCCATTGACACGGGTGATATCACACTGCCCCCAAGCCACCATTCATCCATCTATTTCATAAAACCGTTAGCATTAGTTGAGTGGTATCACCCCATTAGGACTCCAAATATTTACAGTCGGCTGCAAGTATGAGCAAGCATACAACACACTCCTAGCAGTGCAGGGACGCAATTGATGCTCAGCAGGAGCAATAACTATATGAAAGTTGTGCATGTATGCAGACATATTTATCCGCACTGGAAACGCGGGAGTTCAACGGCAGCCTAGCTTGTCCTTCTTCTTGTTTTTGGTTGTGAATCCTTCCTCTTGTTCTTGTCTCCGTTCCTTTTCTTCTTCTTTTTCTACATCATTGATTTCCATTTTAATTCATAGGGCATTATTTGTATGCTAAAGTTTTAGATATAAGCAATGGCGGTCACGAAGAGGAGTTTTTGTTTGTACATTTCTCAAGTGGGATTATAATTTCGTGGGGGATTTAAATTTACAAGGGTAATTAGATACAATGCCCTCCTCCTTCTTCACCTTCTTCTATCAATTTCTAGAAGGGTGTTGTGCTACATCCAGACCAGCTGCATGGTTTGGGTAAACTCTCAGGGGCACCCAGGGACATGCACACACATGCATGCAACCTTCAGATTGCTTTAAGATTCAAGAACATGTTTGGTTTAAAGCATTTGCTTACTTTATGCTGGGGTCCATCCATGCATGCTTTTGGTGGCTTTTGCTAGAGCTGCAATCGCCACTCACCCCACCGCCCATTCTTTTTCCATTTCATATTTTAATTTCAATCTACTATATCTTCCAAACTAAAAGTTTAAATTAATTTCGTTTGCATATTTGTGTTCATCGCGATGAGCATTTTCAAACAAGAACAATATTGAATACATTTAAAAAAAATCAAGTTTCAAATTTTGAAACTTGATAGTCGTAACATTTAGTTTTACCATGTTTCATATTTTAGGTCTTTAGGGTTCTGGGCTTAGGGTTTATGGTTTAGGGGTTATGGTTTAATTTTAAGATTTTGAAACTTGCTAAATTTATTTACCATGTTTCATATTTAGTTTTACCATGTTTCATATTTTAGGTCTTTAGGGTTCTGGGCTTAGGGTTTATGGTTTAGGGGTTACGGTTTAATTTTAAGATTTTGAAACTTGCTAAATTTATTTACCATCGTTCCTATCAAGTTTTTGTAGTTGAAACTTGCCGGATTTGCCTCGTGATCTGCAAAGTCGTTTGATTCCACACGTTAGGAGTCCAAGTTTTAAGTTTCTGTTTCTGAAACTTGCGATTCAATCATTCGCTCATACAAAGTTTCCATGGCTAAGACTTAACATTGTTCTACAAACTCCTCAAAACATATTTAAAATGGATCTTATAAAGACCTCGTCACAAGAAACACGAATATGCAAATAAAAACATAAATTGGACTTTCGGTGCAAAAGATATAACAGATTCAAATTTGAAAATTAAAGAAAAAAAACA
This sequence comes from Triticum urartu, assembly GCF_003073215.2. Taxonomy (NCBI): domain Eukaryota; kingdom Viridiplantae; phylum Streptophyta; class Magnoliopsida; order Poales; family Poaceae; genus Triticum; species Triticum urartu. The sequence continues at coordinate 515,510,421 of NC_053026.1, forward strand.
TGGAATGTGGAATGGGTGAAGCTACCAAAAGCTACACGCATGGACTCCATCCAAAGTAATTAAGGGGTAAAGCCATGCAAAGACCAAACCAATTTCGAAATTGTGAAGCAATCCAATGGCCAAAAATTGTCTTCCGCATGGTTTTGCATGCATGCAACCTTGTCATATACATACAATATGCAGAGCTTTTTTTTTTTGAACTCATACAATATGCAGAGCTAGGAGAAGGCTAACGCCCAACACCCCTCTCTTTACGTACCTGATCCATAGCAGGTGCTTATCATAATCCCACGCACTTGCCCACGAGAGCCCCTCACCGCACGATTTCCATCCACCGGTCAATAATAGTGGGGCACCGTACCCCGCGGGCGCCAGATCCTGACTCTTAAAAAGAACTCATGGGCTGGAACATTTTACCCGAAAAAGAAATATGTTGTTGCAAAGTAGTGACTGGAATTCTGGAAACTTCCATGAAACTCCGCTGCAGATAAGATCCATGGTCCTCTAATCCCGTTCGATATTGAACACGTCCTGATATGATGTCTCAACGTTCGGGTTGTTGGCATCTCGTATTCTCATCTTCGGAAGGCTGTTTTCACGTCGCGTTGTGACGGTAACGCAAGGCATGACGGACACGTCTAGTCTAGTTAAGTAGATTAAGTAGGTCGTCGACTAATCAAATGCAAATGCAAAGTCGTTCTCGGTCGCTCGCTTCGCATGCAGAGGTGCATGCGTGAGGCTTTCTGTCTACGTGTACGTAATTAACCGATCGACGACCTAGCTAGCTAGCTAGGATTTTGTTGCGTTTCCGTGCCTGAATTGACTCATCATTTTGAAATTCACGCGTACCAGACGGACACACAGACATGGAGTACTTGTGTAGGTTGCAAAAAAAAAAACGTATTATATTACGGACCGAGGGAATAATGTATATTATTACTTACGTACTTAGGTTTTTCTACTACTAACTATGGTACTAACTCACTAACTCTAGCTGAATGCACTGGAGTACAATTCGAACCATGTGACATCAGCTCCAGTGCAGTTCAGGCTCCTTTTATTTGAGGGGTTGCAGTTCAGGTTCCTATACACCGGGAATTAAATTCCTGTAGGTAGCAGCCGTTCAGCAGTCAAATTAACGCATGGGCTGAGAGGCCGACCGTGTCAAAGTCTCACAACTCGCCAATATGTGCTCGTAATTACCAAAGTTAGATTATTTGACCATACTAACAAAAGCAGTTCCATGATTTCTAGTCTCACCAACCCTTTCCCCCGCTCTTTCCAAGTTCCAACGGCCCTGCATGCTGCCTATAAATAGTTGCCGCCACTGTCCGAACAAATCGTACAGCACAAAAACCGCAAGCAACGCACGCAACAAGGACTCGTTCGACATCGAAGCTCGAGCTAACCTTGGCAACGTGCTACAATCTCTCTCTTTCTCTCTCTCTCGGTGATCAAACGTGATCAACGTCGACCGAGCAACTACACCCAGCTGCAAGGTGCAAGCCAGCTAGCTAGCTCGACAGTTAGCAATGGAGGTTACGGTGTTGGGCTCCAAGCTCGTCAAGCCCGCCTACAATGCCGGCGCGGCGCCGGCACCTTCCACCGAGTACATCCTTCTCGCTCATGTTCACGATGAGTGATCGTTCAACATAGTCAGTAGTCGCGCTCTATTCTTACGCTCTTTTCTGCCGTGGCGCGCCAGCACCTCCACTGGCACAACGAACGATACGTAGACGAGCCTCGTCGGCTGTGATGTGTCCCTCTGGCCTCGAGTAGTCAGCCGCGGCCTCGTCGGCATCGTGTCAAGAAAGAGGCGAGTGCAGCCTCGACGGACGCTCCGTCTCTTCCATTGGCCTACGAAGACCGTGCGCAGAAGACTGGTTACAGAGCGACAAACATGTGGACGCCTACGAGCCTCTGTTCGAGCTAGTGGTGCGCTCACGCGCAACTCGGTTACGCCTCGGAGATGCGTGTAAGATGCACGTACATACCCTGAGGGACCGGCAGCTCACGAAGAGAGGTGTCGCTCGACCTTGTGTCGACTCTCACGCGGTTCACAGGAGAGAGCGGGCATGCACACTTACGCCGAGAGGGGTTCATCGTCTGCACCAGTTGTGGCACGTGAGACAGCGCTACCAGCGAACGAGTCTCATCGCTCTGGAGGGGGCGAGCACTGGCTATAGAGGTCCTCCACATCGGCGCCTCTCCTACGCACCGTGCACATACCAAAGGGACGTGCTTCAGTACGGAGATTGCGTTCTGGCTCGTGTAGGAGCACCGGACCACGCGCAACAACGGCAGAGAATCAGATGAACATGACGCTAGTCTCCCACGCGAACAGTGATCGCGTCAGTCATAACACACGGAGAGTGATGCACCGACGAACAACACTCGTCATGCCATAAGAAGGCACTTTGCCTCAAGGGGAACTATTCATCCGCTGGGTATCCGGGAGCCGAAGGGCGTTCGTGAAGGGCGCGGCCAGGCGCGCGTAACGGGATTGTTATGAGGATCCATCCCTCCGGCCACCTCTATACTCTGCCAGGTCGAGGAGACTATCTCTATGGCAAGCTACCTCTGTGCCGCAAGACCAATTGACCGGCGGCAGTCAGCGATTCCTGGCCCCTTGAGCGGGTAAAGATGTTCCAGCCCATGAGTTCTTTTTAAGATGTCAGGATCCTGTGTGGCGCCGCGCGGGGATCACCGGGCTCGGCCCCACTATTATTGACCGGTGGATGGAAATCGTGCGGTGAGGGGCTCTCGTGGGCAAGTGCGTGGGATTATGATAAGCACCCTTATGGATCAGGTACGTAAAGAGAGGGGTGTTGGGCGTTAGCCTTCTCCTAGCTCTGCATATTGTATGAGTTCAAAAAAAAAAAGCTCTGCATATTGTATGTATATGACAAGGTTGCATGCATGCAAAACCATGCGGAAGACAATTTTTGGCCATTGGATTGCTTCACAATTTCGAAATTGGTTTGGTCTTTGCATGGCTTTACCCCTTAATTACTTTGGATGGAGTCCATGCGTGTAGCTTTTGGTAGCTTCACCCATTCCACATTCCATGTTTTTTTTCTTTAATTTTCAAATTTGAATCTGTTATATCTTTTGCACCGAAAGTCCAATTTATGTTTTTATTTGCATATTCGTGTTTCTTGTGACGAGGTCTTTATAAGATCCATTTTAAATATGTTTTGAGGAGTTTGTAGAACAATGTTAAGTCTTAGCCATGGAAACTTTGTATGAGCGAATGATTGAATCGCAAGTTTCAGAAACAGAAACTTAAAACTTGGACTCCTAACGTGTGGATCAAACGACTTTGCAGATCACGAGGCAAATCCGGCAAGTGGTCACTACAAAAACTTGATAGGAACGATGGATCGGGGAGCCCGAGCTACTTCATGCCGGCCTACTTCCCCACGGAGGGAATGCTTTTCCTCGTGCCGTCAAACTTCGGCGACGGCAGCGTCGATGCCTTCGTACCCCTATTCCAAGAGAACCTCCAGGCGTTCAAAGAATGCTGCTATTCCATGGAGTAGGTGGCCTAACTGTTTATTTGCCGAAGAGACAGTGAGGCATACATTAGTTCATTCATTGAGAGGGTGGCAGGAAAAAATAATGTCTTTTCTTTTTTTCTCTTTGAGAATTGAATAGTGCTACTGTGTGTACACAGATGTTATCTTGTACAAGTACGTAACACGAGTTTTCAGATAAATTTTTTTCACTAGCAAAAGGGTCCGGCCTTGTAATATAAGAAAATAAAAATAATCTACAATAGCTATGACCACGTTTTGCTGCATCACCGAGATATACTATCACTCTTTTTCTTATTGATTGAGACATTCATTTTTTTTAAAATAACTACATACATTTCACAAAGAAGAAAGAAGAAGAAGAAGAAGAAGAAGAAGAAGATAATTGTATATACCTTGGCCAGAGTCGGTTACAAACATAGCCTGGACGTATGTATCATCATCGAGAAACCGCGAGAGCCTACAGGTGTCCCAACAAAAATGCAAAAATACCCCCAAAGAAAAAGAAGATACAATCTGGTTCCAAAGGGCTTAACGCAAACCAAGCCAATACCAGTTGCTAACCATCACCGCGGTTGAGACTAACAACAACCAAAATGTTGAAAGCCACCAAATCTTGAACCGAGAGCACACCATCGTCCGAATCAGTTTTCTAAGTCGAATATGAACCCGGTCGCAAATGAATAGGTGTTCTAGCATGTCGACAGGGGATCAACACCGTGCATCTCCTTGGCTCCAGCTCCAACACCCCTCGATCTGATGAAATCGAAGAAAAATCACCATATCTGCGGCCACAAGCCACCAACTAAATACTGGGCCACCAAATCTCCCACCGGCCGCCGCGGCCTCATAAGAGATACATGTAATGTATTTACGGACAATGTGCATGTCCGAAGTGTTACACTTCAAACATAAAAGCATGGAACGGCTTCTCCATGCATTGGATTTGTGTTGGTGTTAGACATAGACTAACAAAAGAAAAGGTGACATATTCATTCCCATCATAAATAGTTGACTAATTTAAATATCTAAATGACCTTTTGAGTTAATTAACCACATGTAAAGAGGCAATACCTTCATTAGTTACAGTATATATTATTGAGTGCCTAAAATCTTGAGGATCGTTCATTTATGCATAGAAACTAAGAAAATAGTTGAATAAGAAATTGATGTTTAATCCGTATAAGTTACCAAATGCCCATTCGTGATTACAAAATTTCATCTGGCCTTGTTTTCACATCAAGCCCTATAAAGCTTAAATATTACCAAATGTTCAGAAATTCTGAAAAGTTCATGTTTTCATTTTTTTAGAAATTTCAAGTTTTGTTCAAAATTTCAAAAATATTCTTGTTTATAAAAGTGTTTGGAATTTTCAATAAAATTCTTTTTTTAATAAGAATTTTCAAAAAAACATTCTTTTAAAAAAATCACAAAATCAATTTTTTCGAGAGTGTAAAAAAAGATATGGATGTTTCAAAAATTGTTTACAATTTCAAAGAATGTATCCTCTTTCAAATTGTGTACACAAATTCAAAAAATGTCCTCATTTACAAAAAAAACTTCAGGAAATAATAATATGTTCCTATTTTTCAAAAATTGTTCACAAATACAAGAAAATATTCCCTCTTTTAAATTATTCACAAATCGAAGCATTGTTCGCATTTTTGAAAAAAATTAATGTGTGTAAAAAAATGATAACTAACAGAATTATTCTGAATTTCAAGACATGTTTAAAAAAAAGAAATAATATTCTGATATACCCCGACAGTTATTTCTTGAAAATTTGCGCGGCTATATAGTCAGAAAGACTCACAAGCTCTACTATTTAACTATATGCCTCCATGAGAAATTTGTCTCTAGTTCTATTCCTTTGTAGCTCACAAATATTATAGGATTTTTTTTCACGGCCATGCATGGCTGCTACTCCATGTGCCAGCCCAGGAGGGGCAATTCTCAAATGTATTTTTCCAGCCGTTATTATGTGGGCCGGCCCAGGTGAACAATATCGTGAAATTGTGAACAAGTTTTCAAAATCATGAACATTTTTTAACTCGTGAACGTATTTGAAATCGTGATAATTTTTCAATTTCGTAAACAATTTTAAAACAATTCAAACATTTTCCAAAATCATGAACATTTACTGAATTCATGAACAATTTATACGATTTGTAAACACTTTTATAACAATGTCACAAAAATAGCATATTTATTAAATGAAAAAAATTAGAATAGATGAACATTTTTTTGGAAGTTTCTGGAACAAAATTTTAAATTCTCAAACATTTTTTATTTATTACAATTTTTTTGAAATGCATGACCATTTATTGAATCAACAGTCTTGTTATGAATTAATAAATTATTTTGTCATTCCCAAATAGTTTCTGAATTTTTAGCATATTTTCCAATTCATGAACATCTTTTGAATTTCATGAACGTTTTGTTCACTTTCATTAGCATATTTTAATTCACAAACTTTTACAAAATCATGAACATTTTTTATTTCCTGAATATATGCTTTTAAAATTGTGAATATTTTTTGAATGTGTGAAAAATAAGAAACTGCAAAAAAAATTAATCCACAAAATTTTTATGACTTATAGAATACTTTATTTGAAAATTCTCGTTATTAGATTTTTTGAACTTTTTTTGGTCACAAATTATTTGAAGTAGAAAAAATAAAAACGAAAAAGAAAAAATAAAATTAAAAAACAAAATTAAAAATCCAGGCCACCCGGACATGGGCCGGCCCAAACGGGAGCACAGTATAGGAGGTCCCTAGTGTGGGCCCGCCCATGCTGGGGATTCTCCTGTGTGATTTTTTTTGTCACTTATAAATGGCATTGGTGGGTAATATTTTACAATTTTGGAGGCAATTTCCGTGACGTACAAGAAGAAGCACTAATCACTTTATTAGTAAATATAGATTATACACCGATATACTTTATCCTAGCTACTGTGTTTATCAGACCTGAGCATTAAACTATAAAACCGCCGAGTTAATTGCGCAATATTCTAAAACCATTTAAAATAATTGGCTTTTAAAAATGGAATTGTATTATGTGCCTTACAGAAGTATTGATCATGGCTTATTTCAGCCTATTACTTTGTAGGAATCTCTCCGCACGAAAGCTGTTTCACATTCTGGAGTACATCCGAATATGAAATCACCCATCAATCCTGAACTCGGTTATTTTGTCAAACAATGGAAAAATCGTGAACATATGGTACTACGGATTGTGAACATGCAATTAATTGGCCACTGAAGGCAAATTTTAACATGGTTGCTCTTACCTCCTCTTTGAAAATGTGAGATAATAATATATAATAGATTGAGTCGTTGATTTTATTAAGTAGTGACTCTAAAAAACGAAAATGATTCAGTTCGGGCTTTGCCCCCCGCCTGACCTTTAAAAAAGAATTGCCTTGGACTCACCTTGGACTCCCGGTGCCCCCATCGGTACTGCTAATCTGGGATGTCAGTGCTTCCTGGAGCCTCGACAACAACACCTGGTCCTTGGTGGCGCTCTCTGTTGTACGGAAGATTTGAGACTCGAGAAATTCCACGGCAATCCTTCACAAGAATCAGACCTCAACTTTAAATATTTCTCAGACTTTACGCTTAACCACATAGTTTCAAGGAACCACGGCAAGAGGTAACCACCATGTCAATGTAGCAACGCCTTTCCCGGAAGTGCTATTCTGAGCTCGCGCACAGGTGCGCTCGGTATCCTTCCCGCACATCGTTCTCGTGATCCACAATCCCACGTGTATAGGCACAGGTATTATTCTCGTATATGCGTGTATGAACAGTCGCACGGGCCCATATCTGGCATAACGGGCTTGGTACGCCGTTTATCACCTGGGCTCCGGCTCAGACGTGGGCGCAACGTGGTGGGCCGTTACGATGCGGATTCTGAGCCCATGCCGACCGTTGTCTCATTTATTCTTCCGCACCACCGCACCCGCAGACCAATCTTCCTCCCCATGATTCGTTCCTTCACTTTTCTTCTCGCTGAATATTTTCTTTGCCGAAACTGCATCCAGATTCTGCATTAGATCCAATTTCGTAATGCCTGACACTGAGAGAGATAGCAGAGTAGGAGCCATGGCAAGAACTCCCCTGTAGCGTTCAGACCCCTCTTCAGAAGAATGGTGGAATGGCTTAACTGGTGCAGGCATACGCAGAGGAGTAGCTACCCCGCTGCTTATGTATTTTTCCTGCCCTTTTTTTTTCCCGCTCTTGCATTTTGACCTTCGAATGGGATCGGCATAGCACAGGGCGCGGAGCCTCGCAGTCGCATGCACTTGTCAACAAGGCACATTGCTACCTGTCCACTGTTTAATTTGCATGTCCCATCTCATTAGGCAAACATAGCCAACCTCTATTTTTAAAATTCGGTGAACAAGAATCATGTTTGTTGCAAAGGTAAGCGCAGTCGTCAGACTATATGAGCCAGGTTAGCAAACCAATGCACAGGCATGTTCAGTCTGTCAACAAATAAGGATGAACTACCATATACCATATACTAGTACCTGGTGATCATACTGCCGAAACATTCAGAATGCATGACCATAATACCAAACATTTCACAAAACAATACACCAGCAGCATGCATACTATCTTCAAAATCAGTTTGTAAATTCAGAATGTGCTTCCACGACCCTGCAAATTTCAGACTTGTCAGCACCACTGTTTGAAAATTTCAGAAAGCACGACCATATAGCCAACAAATTCAAATAAAATAACACAGCATCGTGTGACAGAGTTTCATGTTTATTGTAAAACAAGCCATCAAGGCATTGTTATGACTAACAGCAGACCAGCACACTCAGCAACCATTTGGGAGTGCTACAAAGGGAGTAACCACCGGATACATTTTGTTCTACAGAATTACACTCTTCACGAAAACAGCACATAGAAAAACTTGAAGCGACTGATCAGATGGCGCTCATCCGACGGCGGCTTTAGTCTTACTGTTGTATGACTTTGTAAGGTCTTGTGAGAATAATTAATAAAGTGGCCGTATGCATCATCCAGATGCAGAGGCCGGGGGTCATCCTCCTTTTCTAAAAAAAAGATGGCGCTCATCCATAGATCACCTACTCTTTTGTAGTTGTTTCGCCTGTGACCTTCAACGCCACAATTTTTGCACCTTGCCGGTTTGCGAACAGGCTTCAGGATATCGCCAGGTCTGGGCAGGTTGTCCTCTTATGCCCCTGCTGACGACATATCGTGCAGAACCTCGTCCATTTGCTTAGACCCTCGTATGGCGCCTTCTCCTGGGCAGTTGTTGGGCGACCCATCTCTTTTCGCTTCTTTGGAGCCAACAATCCAGCCAGCATGTTCCCACTTGTTCACTGAAGTAGCCTCAGCATTCAAAGCTCCGATAGATGCACCTCCACTTCCATCAAGAATTGTCGCCTGCACTGGTGCCTGATTAACGACATCTCCATTTTAAGCTATCCTCCTAGCCCATCCTTCACCTCTGCAAAGTGTTGCATATCTATATCAAGCAACTCTTACTGAGAGACATGAATTTCTCACAGGCCTCAACACTTGTGTCACCCATCCGCGCCAGCTCCATGGCATGCATGTACATGTTGAAATGCCTGAAGCTGAATGGGTTATTGTGGGCATTATCTCTCAGATATTAAGTAAGATGAGGCGGTAGTATGTCGCGTGCATCTCTGGTCCACCGCTTGACGATGTGTTTCTGTGGTATCTCTATTATATGAATGAAATCCAGCACCTGCACATTTTAACTTTCTCCGTTAGTTCACCATAGGCTGTGCACAAATGTGTCCAACCGCAAAGTGACCATACCTTAAAACATAGCTGCATAGCAGACCCATGTGTGCAAATGGCTCACACTCACATTCAAGTTCATCACCCCCTTCCAGTACATTTACCTCGTACGACACTCTGCAACACTTTTCTCTCCTTGCAGCCTCCATGTGAATCGCACGATAAAGTTTCCCCTTCTCAAGCTCTTCAACTTGGTATGCCCCACACTCATAGAGTATATGCCCAAACTGCTCGAACATAGCTCATGTGTATATCTTACCAGGATGACGATCGATAGCTAAGTTTGCATTGTAGAGGCCTACTCTGAAACACAGATAAACCAAATTAGTTACTGGGCTAGCAGTTCATATATACTGTCAATCATCAAATAAATCTTACTATTTGTGTCTGTTTCTCCTCGTAGTTCTCCTCTGCTTCCCTGTCAAACTGAAGTCTCATGTACTTCTTGATAAACATATTCACTGGACAACCCGGTGGAACATTATTCTTCAGCATGTTGTTTGTACGTTCAATGCGCTGTGTGCTGGTCATCTTTGCACAGAAAACACCTTTGAAATATGGCTTCTCCCACTTGTGCCGTATTTCATACAGTTGCGTCATGTATGAGTGAGTCTTTAGATTGTATTTCTCCACCAAGATCTTCCAAGCTTCCTCGAATTTGTCGATTGTAAGCATGTGATTCACTACCTTGTGGAACTCTGCCCTGAACTCACTCTTCTTGGTGTACAATGAATTGAGTGATTCTTTTGCCTTTTTTTAGCACGTGCCACTTGAACCATCGATGCACCGGTCTGAGGCATTACATTTTTTATGGCAAACTCCATTGCGCAGCATTGATCTGCACAACAAGTTAAATCATATTACAATCCATGTTTCAAAAACATCAATCCTGAAATGGATGAACCACACATTTTTTGTATTATAAAGGTTCAAACATGTCAGAATTGTTTTGGGCGCACTCACTCCCATCATCCTAACGAACTCCGTGAAAACCTACTCAAATGTTCTCTCTTATTCATCACGAACCAAAACCCCAGCTAGGATGATACTCTGAAAATGATTGTTCACACCGACGAATAGACCAAATGGCATGTTGTACATGTTTGTTCTGTAAGTCGTATCGAAAGTAACGATGTCTCCAAAGAATGTGTACTGCAACCTGTTGCTCACATTCGCCCACATCAAATTTGTTATCGGACCATCGTTGTCTGCTTGCACACGATAAGTGAAGTGGCGATCTCTTGAACTGAGTTCTGCGAAAACCTCCATAGTTTCCTCACATCATCTTCAGCCCGCACCCTGGTGATTTTGCCACACAAATTTTTCAGAGCTCTTTTTGTAAAGGGGGGCTTCTCCATTGAGCCCCAAAAAAACTTCCAATAATGCTGTGTACTTTTGCTAGGTTCACATTGTTCTGGCGCAACTGCTCAACCAGATCTCTGCTGTAGACATCAATGTGCTTGTGCAAATGCCAGTGTATTGTCTGCCCATATGTTGGACACAACGAGTGGTTGTGCTGCTCACGATGCTCAGCTATGTACCAACCATTGGCCTTTGAACGGAGCAATCTTATCAGTGTAGGGCATTCGCATCGGCACAATCAAGTGTCCTCCACCCCGGGTTTTCCCTGCAAAACCATTTCCAAGAAAATACCATGGGTCATGTTTGATGAACTGCAAGAGCAATCAGATTAATACAATTTTATGCAACTATGGTTATGGTGGAATACGGCACAAACACAAACTTCCATGCATTTTGTCCTCTCCACATTCAGTCTGCTCTTCCCGTGCCTTATCCCGAACGCCTTCTCCCAGGAGTAGATATTGTGAAAGTCATAGGCCTCGCCGAGTGTATCAAAGCTTGTGCCAATTGCAGGCACGATCACAATATCCCCTGGTTTCTCAGCGAATCCACGATTAGCCTTCCACAGGGCGCTGGGACGTCCAGGGTTAGGTGTCCTTCCTGGAGCAGCTGCTCCAATTCTCACCCTGTTTCTTAAATAAAAAAAATCACTTTTCCCAACATGTGTTTATGCTAAATACGGCTATATTAATCAATTGGTATCCACACTTCTCAAATCATTTTCCATTTATGAGGGATGATCCTTTATGTTTGTGTCCAACTCAAAGTCCGATATTACAGTTTATCAACTCAGGTGCGCTATATGCTTGCTCATGTCAGGATCCAATATGCAGTGAACTAATCAATATTGCTCAGACTTCTTTTAATCATCAGGTGCATGCTAATCTATGTACCAATTTTAGGTTCCACGGAATTTGTTTGCACTACAAGAAGACATGAATGAAATCTGCTGCCTGGAAGACAGAATAATCATGTGAGCAAGTCAGTTTATGCAATTTTCGAGATCACCCGGCAAAACCAAATGCCATGATTTTCCATGTTTAGTCGTCTGTTCGGTGCTAGTATGTTCACTACTGGCTAGAGTGAAAGCAACGAGGTCCAAACAATATATTAAACTCTTAATATTGTTTCTATCCCAAAAATATGCACCTAAAATCTCTGTTTGCAAAAAATATTCAACAATTCTGCAGGTCAATTCATGCATTTTCTAACTACAACTTGATAGAACAAATAGTCCCCAAATCCAATCACCCTAATCCAAGAGATTACCTTCTAGTCCAGCCTGGAGTCTTTGGATGAATCGATTGGTCGGATGCATGTGGTTCAACATCCCTTTTGCCCGCAACTCCCCCCTCCGCTGCACAGATCTGGCCGTCCGTGCTACCCCCTGCCATGGGGGGCAGCTCATCTGCACCTATCGCCACCGCGGGGAAGCAGAGCGGCTCCATCGGAAACTCGTTGTCGCTCGCATCGGCCAAATCTAGGACCATCATACATATCCTTTTTTTTTCAAATCTGGCATGAAGGAATAGCAGGCAGTAAGGATGCGTGGGGGGAGGGGATTACCTCCTAATAGGCTGTACACGGAACTCCATTATTCCAACAAACCACTGCTCTGCAATCTCCGCGCCCGCCCCGCCGCCAATATCCGCTGCTCAGAGAGCCATAACCATCGATGGAGATCCAGCAAAGCGTAGCCAGAGGTAGGAGACAGCCCGGCACTTGTCCTCATCCGTCATTTACTCTTCGGCCTACCGCCGCCTACCGAAAACCTGAATTCCTGAGCCACGGATCAGGAGAAGATCACGGTCCCAAGCCACGGCTCGGGCATTCTCCTGTCACGGCGGCATCCACGCGCTCCGGAGCTGTCGTCGCCTGTCGACCGTATTTCCTTTTCACATGATTTAAAAATGGTCGACTGCCTGGCTCAGTAAAGTAACGCGTCCCATCCCGATGAAGTAACGAGCCGCCAGGATACCGTGCTCACGTGTGCTCGCGAGCAGAACAACCCCTTCCCGCCTTTCCCCATGACTTGCCGCTACCTGAATCTATTTATCTCTTATCATTTACATATTTTCCTACATCTACACTTCTTTTTATGTTTTTTGTAACATAATTGCTTAACCTCTACCTATAATATGTACATGGTTAATGTTAATTATTTGTTCAAGATTTAATATGAATAATTATGTAGTTGAGGTTGAAATTTGACATCATAGTTCATTGTAGACCTGTGACGGGATTTAAAAAACCGTGCTAATAAGAACCTAAAAGTACACTGTGAATATACCCACGTACCCCTTCGCCCTAGCCTCATGTGACCAAGGCGCTCGGGTTTCCTTGCCTCTTGCTGGCTCCGCCGCCGGTCCGCCTCGCCTCCTATGGTTCTTGGACCATGGAGGCATGGTGGATCCCGACCCTTATAGGCGGGAGGGCTCAGTTTGTAGGTGTTTTTTAAGTTTTGTTAGGTTTGTGCCATGCTCAAGAAGACGGTGCGGTGGCGGCTTCCTGAATATGGAATAAGGCCCTCCCCATGTAGCCCTTGTCCCGGCGGAGCTTCTAGCATCGTCGGAGGGCATGTGGAGTTGTGTCTCCGGCGGATCTCGTGGGATCCGTTTGGCGTTTGTCTTCGGTGGATCCAGTCTTCGTTTGTCTACATACGTCTGATACGTCTCCAACGTATCTATCATTTTTGATTGTTCCATGCTGTTATATTAACAATCTTGGATGTTTTATAATCATTGTATAGTCATTTTATATCATTTTTGGTAATAACCTATTGACATAGTGTCAAGTTTCAGTTGCTAGTTTTTTGCATGTTTTTACATCGCAGAAAATCAATACCAAACGAAGTCCAAATGCCATGAAACTTTACGGAGATTTTTTATAGACCAGAAGACACCTAATGGGCCCTGGCTGCGCTTGGAGGGTGCTCCGAGGAGAGCATAACCCACCAGGGCGCGCCAGGAGGCCCAGGTGCGCCCTGGTGGGTTGTGCTTACCTGGGTGCCACCCGGACCGCCTCTTTGCTATATAAATACCCCAATATTCCCAAAACCCTAGGGAGTCGATGAAATATTGATCCAGCCGCCGCAGAGTCCAAAACCACCAGATCCAATCTAGACACCATCTCGGATGGGGTTCACCACCTCCGTTGGTGCCTCTTCGATAATGCGTGAGTAGTTCTTTGTAGACCTTCGGGTCCGTAGTTAGTAGCTAGATGGCTTCCTCTCTCTCTCGTTGAATTCTCAATAGAATGGTCTCTTGAAGATCCATATGATGTAACTCTTTTGCGGTGTGTTTGTTGGGATCCGATGAACTTTGAGTTTATGATCAGATCTATCTCTTTTTATATCCATGAAAGTATTTGAGTTTCTTTGATCTCTTTTATGCATGATTGCTTATAGTCTCGTATTTCTTCTCCGATATTTGGGTTTTGTTTGGTCAACTTGATCTATTTATCTTGCAATGGAAAGATGTGCTTTGTAGTGGGTTCGATCTTACGGTGCTTGATCCCAATGACAGAAGGGGAATCGACACGTATGTATCATTGCTACTAAGGTTAAAACGATGGGGTCTATCTCTACATAGATAGATCTTGTCTACATCATGTCATCGTTCTTATTGCATTATTCCGTTTCTTCATAAACTTAATACACTAGATGCATGCTGGATAGCGGTCGATGTGTGGAATAATAGTAGTAGATGCAGGCAGGAGTCGGTCTACTAATCTTGGATGTGATGCCTATATAAAGATCATTGCCTGGATATTGTCATGATTATTTGAAATTCTATCAATTGTCCAACAGTAATTTGTTCACCCACCGTTTGCTATTTTTCTCGAGAGAAGCCAGTAGTGAAACCTATGGCCCCCAGGTCTCTTTCTCATATTATTTGCCTTTGCGATCTACTTTTCCTTTGCCTTTTACTTTCAGATCTATTAAACCAAAAATACAAAAATACTTTGCTGCGCTTTATTTTATTTGCGATATATTTATTCAATCTATTACACTTTCTCACGTTCGTTTGCCAATTTCTGGCACCGTTACCCGAAAGGGATTGACAACCCCTTTAACACGTTGGGTTGCGAGTGGTTGTTATTTATGTGCAGGGGGTGTTTACGTTGTGTTGGTTGGTTCTCCTACTGGTTCGATAACCTTGGTTTCATCACTAAGGAAAATACCTATGGTCGCTGTGCTGCATCATCCCTTCCTCTCTGGGAAATACTGACGTAGTCCTAGCCAACATCAACGTCTGTCTAAAGGTTGGATCCTTCGATCTACGCTTCTCTTCATCGGCGGTGGTTGCTGTTCTGGTGCGCTGGTCCTATGAGGTCTTAGCATGACGATTTCCTGACTGTCTATTACAACAATGTTGCCTGACTCCGACGAGGGAGGGGCAATGACGGCGGCGTGCCTTCGGCTCGCTCCAGTGATTGTAGTCATCGCTAGGTGATCTATGGATCTGAATGTTCTTTTTATTTCTAGTGTTCTTTATACTACCTTGAAAGCCGATGAATAGATATGAAGTTTTCTTGCAAAAAAACCTAAATGTACAAATTTGGTGTTTTTCTGAATCATGATGGGCTGGGGATACCACTGTCCTTCTAACAATCAAGACATAGATTTGTTTGCATAAATTTGGTGTTAAGAATAATGATTTAGTCATTGTTTGATTTTCATATTATAATGTTTAATTAATATTTTTTATATTTCACGCTTCCGTGTTGGGTACATCGGACCTTTGGGTCACCCAAGTACCCATGCACATGTCTAATTCAACGTTTTAAATGGGGTTTTGTCATTAAACTTCTTTTTTAGTTGAATTTTATGTTTGCGGACACAAGCGACATGACCTTCACACGCGCCAATTTTCCCAATCATGGAACTACGCTTACATATGTAGTTGATTTTATTTAAATTGCATATCAGTACACTGAAGTAGAGCATCATCCAAGTTACCACAACTGTTGTCATCTAAATGGACCAGCTGAGATAATTGCGGACATGGCTCAATGAATTATCACGTCATTAACCAGTCGTTTATGACGATTCCATTAATCTTTAAGCTTAGTCATCTTTGTTTTAAATTAGCAACGTCAACATAAATGACGGGGTATGTGTGTGCAAGCCTTTAGATCATGTATTCAGCGTTCATATAAGTTTTTTACACATACCTGTTATGTCTTGGTCGGAAAAATATGGACTTACTTTCTCATTAATTCAGTTTAAACACCTGAGTTCCTTACGGTTCAGATTTCTCTCTATGTTACTTGAGGATGATCAAGTTTAAGTTTGAAGGGGTTGATGAGTGTTATTTTTACACTCATTCAACGTAAGTTTAAACTGAGATATTTCATAAGAACCAAGTTATTCGTTGCAATATTGCCGCTAATGACTAATGAATGCAAAGAGTTTGCAAATATCTGACATTTATTTTGTTTCCATGGAAAATGAGCTATTAATGGACGAAATCAAGCCAATACATGAAAATGAGTAAAGTGGAGATAGAGGAGATCAAGTGGGAGGCGCAACAGAGGAGTCAAAGCAAAAGACGGTGTTTTATATGACGATCACCGCTCGTATGGATTGTCGTATGGACTGCCAACAGTTTCATATGATCCATCTGTGACGTTTTTGGTTACTTTTTGCGCATGGCCCGATTGAGAGGCAAAAAACGAGTCAGTCTATGCTGGGCCTGGTTACGAAAAAAACAAGGCAAAAAGCAAAGTTGTCAAGTAGTTTGGTTGCCTACATATGAGTCTTGTCATCATGAAGCATTTTTCATCCGTTGTTTGATTGCATACATGCATATGACTAGAAGTTAACAACACCACTTAACAATGATGTGTGTCGCCGCCACCCAAGCTCGCGCACACTGCAGCAAGTCCGTGCCCTGGGCTCCCGTGCCCGCGCTCCGCCCTTCCCGACGCCGGCTCTGGTGTTGGCCTCCTCCGCTACGCAGAGCTGCAACAGCACCATCATGTATTTCCCCTCGTCCCGCATCCACTCCACCAGTCGGCTGATGGTGTCCATGTCCCGGTTGAGGATGTAGGTGCCCTTTGCCGCGGCCTCCAGCTGCACCAGCGCTCGACGCGCCCCTCGGCCGCTGAAGTGAAGAGCCCCAGCCACGCTGGCGATATCATCGGGAACATCGCAAACGTCGCCCGCACGCGCCGAGGACGGCCACGACGAGCGCCTGCCTGAGCCGGGCGAGCGTCCTGATCCTATGGCGTGCGGCCTTCCTATCGGAGTCGAGGCCCTTGAGGAGGTCCGTGGAGCTGATTCGCGCGTCCCCGAGCCTGCCCTGCATGGCCGCCAACATAGTAAAGGGCCTCCCGAGCACGGAGGAGACATAGGTGAGGCTCCATCCGGGGACGAGCCTGCCGCGGCGCGTGGCCTGGAGCGGGCGGTAGTGGAGGCGGATCTGCTCGATGTCCTTAAGGAGGTTGCTGTAAAGGAAGGACGCGTCGGCTGTCTCGTTGTAGTAGGTGGAGAGGAGGCCATGGACGTTCGGGTGGTTGCGCGCGTACGCGAGCGCTACAGCGGCGGGGTTGAGCAGGTGCTTGGCCGTCTCATCGTAGTAGACGGAGAGGAGGTGGTGGACGTCTGGGCGGTTGCACGCAGACGCGAGCGCCGCGCCGGCGGGGTTGAACAGGTGCTCGGTGAAGATGTGGTAGGAGGAGAGGCACTTGGATGCGGCGCCGGAGGAGGTGGCGGGTCTGGGCCCGAGCTCGCGCGAGGGCATGGACGACAGCAGGGCGTCCCCATCGACGATGTCTTCCAGGCGACACACCTTGATCTCTGGGCGGCCGAGGCCGTGGCAGTGCTGGAGCAGATAGCGGCCATCGTCGTCGTCCGCGACGAACTCACCCTCCTAGAGGTCGGGGCAGTGGCGGCTGTCGCGCAGGTGACAACAGAAGAAGAAGGAAGGGGATGGGGGGATAAGGTGATTAACTGCTAACACGTTTCTAGCGAGCCACCCATTTGCGCTTCCTTGCATCGCCCAAGCATGGCTCGTTGGAAATTGTCGATTTGGCCGTTCCCAGTGAGGCAGGTCCTTTAAGAAATGTGTCATGCAGGCCCAACAATACTTGCATATAACATAACAGCCTAACACCAAAAAGATGCTACATACAACGGGCCTGGTTGTGATTTTGTGGGAAACCAAACGTATCCCTGAACACCCTTTATAAAAGGCCCAACGCGAGAAGAGCAACACACGACGCCACACATTGCCATCTTCACAGTAGTCATCTCCATAAACCCTAGTTGCCGCCATTTCCCATCTACATCTCCATGACCACTATCTTCATCACGAACATAGTTCTCAGCCACCTAGCCATACTTTGTAATCGTGTATCCCTTCTGACATCTATTGTAAGACATATTATCAATCAATCGAATTTCAGGATGTGTTCTTCAATGATTTCTTCATGTGATCTGATCTTCATGTGTGAGTAGTTTGGTAAGGACATGGGTTGAGGTATAGCCCTACAAACCAATGTATTTGTTGGAGGGATCGATGGAAGTATTTCAATTAACGCCTCGTATGTATAACATAAAATTGCTTTGTAGTTGTCTCTTGTCTCGTTCGTGTTCTTCATCCCTACATGTACCAAGGATCATGGAGAACGATCCACAGAGAGGCTAAGGGCAGGAAGACTGTGATGTGTTATTCTGAACACCAAGACAGAAAGGTTTAGTATGATAACATGGATCCTATCTCCGGGGATACAAGAGGCGTAGTTATTAAACGCCCATTGCTTTTGTTTGTTTCCATGTTAATTACCGAGACAACCCGCACAATGGATAGGGCATTCAGTTGGATAACTGACTCTTGATGCATGACACATGTCAGTCAAGACGTAATTTGAGCACATCCCCACTTTGATACATAGCAGGAACATCTCGATGGATGACTTTGAAGGCACAAATTAAAATCATAATGGTCTCGACACAAATATATGGTTGTAAGCATAAGTCCTCATACCCATGCCTATTTTTGTTATAAGTGTTTCTAGTGTCAACTTGATTCTAATCTAGTCAAAAGCTAGAATTTAATTCTCTTGCAAAATCTTGTTAGAATCCCTTGTGTCGGGGATTTGGTGCGACATATGCCAAAGGATGGCTTATCATGGTGGGGGCGAGTAGAACGTCGCCGGTGCCTGAAAACGGGATAAGGCGAAGGCATGCACGCCGGCGAATCTTACCCAGCTTCGGGGCTCTCCGGGGAGATAATACCTCTACTGCTGCTCCACGGGGTCTCCGCATGATCACTATGGCAAAGTGTTTACACGGTTGCTCCTCGAGCTGTTTCCTGGAGGTAGGAGAAGGCAAGGCTAGCTCTCTCCTTCCTATACGATCTGGTCTAGTGCTAATGGATTCCAACCCTTTGCATGGATGCCCTGAGGGGTTTATATAGGCCTACCCCCCAAGGGTACAATGGTAATCTGGCTGGGCGCGGGCCCAGCCATCAGTCTCTCTGGCCGCCGTCTTATCCACCGACTCCTGGGGCCCGCCGACTGGCTCGGTACGGAGCCGACAGGCCGCGTCCGCCGCGGGCGGGTCTTGCCGGCTGCAAATTACTGTAGCCGTGCCTCTAATGACGCAAGCTTGGTCATGAGGTCGTGGCGACAGCTCCGCCGTCTGGCGGGCGATCACTGTGGCCACTACTTGTCGTGTCTGATTAATGGCGCGTGGGGCCCGTGGGAGGGGCCGGCCGACTTCTGGTGGCCGACTCACATCCGGGCCGACTGGTGGTGCTTTCACCGTCTTTCGTACGCCCGCCGACTGGTGGGTCCCATCATCCCTGGGTCGTACCAGCAGGCCGTCGTGGGCACAGGGCTCCGCCCCCTGGGGCTGACGTCAGGGCCGACATGGCAATAGTGTCGCGCCGCGCGGAGATCTCCGCGGGTACGGCGTACTGTAGCCACGCCTGCTCATGGAAAAGGGGTGGGAGTGGACCATACTATGGCCACTCCCCGTCCCGTCCCTCTTTATGAGGGCATGGGGGTTGTTGGCGTCGCGGGCCGACTCCCCAAGGCCGGCTTCTATGGAAGTCGCCAGTCAGGAGTCGGCTTTACCCTGAAGCCGTTCCTGGGACTCGGCCGCGAGTGGGCAGTCGGCCGCCTCGCCGCCGACTCCTCAGAAGGCAGCTCTTCGTCCTGGGATCTCGAGGGCGCAGTCTGCCTCAATGTCTTGAAAGGTTCTAGGCCTGGGTTAGCCTACCCGTGGCCCATTACTCCGACAGTAGTCCCCGAAGCTGGTGAGGCTCCGAGGGCGACACGTCGTGGAGCCTCAACAGTTTCTTTTCTCCGACGGTTGGATCTGGGCTTCGCTAGCCGTCTTCTGTCAAGCCGACTAGTTGGAGTCGGACTTGCTCAAGGCCGACTTGCCCCTAAAAAAGTTTGAACGTCGCGGCGGAGTTCAGGCGGCGTGCCTAATAAGCTTCCGGGTTGCCGCCCGCGGTTGACCCGTCGCGAGGCGCCACATGGCGGAGCTAGTCTGCTCACCCACGCGCGCGACGGGACAGGCCTACAGGCGGGGCCCGCCACTACCGCGCCTCGGCATGCGAACGGATCCGTTGTGGCCGCGCAGACGGTTGGGGTTCCCGCACGGTTATTGCATGTGGTAACTTCGTGTGGTAAATCGTGGGGGTCGTGGGGTCCCGGGCGCAGTTAATCCCACGACCGCCCCCTTGACTTCTCAGCCCACGAGCCTACAAGTAGGCGGGGGGAGGGGGGCGGCGAAGCACGCGCGCCCATTCTCCCCACTTCCTTTCACTCCTTCTTGCTTCTTCTTCCTCTTGCCGCTGCCGCTCCGAACCACGCCGCGCCCGCAACGATGAGCTCCTCCTCCGTCGCCGTGCCTCCTGCTGTTCGCTCCGGAGTGTGTGATGGCTCCGAGGTTGACGACGAAGACATCGAGATCCTCCGCCAGACACGGCGGCTGCCCGACAGGGACTTAGTGCGGGTCCGCCTCGCGCCGGAGGGAGAAATATCTCCGGTGCCGGTGGAGGGCGAGCGGGTCATATTTCGCTCGCACCTTATGCGCGGCCTGGGGTGCTGCTGGCTGACTTCGCCGCCCTGTGCGAAGGCTTCCTCGGCGTTCTCCCCACCATCGAGCTCTGGGGTGAGTTCTTCCAGTCCAAGCTCGGCACACACGTCGCCGGCATGCCGGCCCAGTGCGGTGCATTCATCGCGATGCGGAGATCAGTGGCCGACAATCCGTTTCCCACCATCACACTGATTAAGTCGGTGAAGATGTGGTAGCAGTCCTATTTTTATGTGAAGAACGTCGCCCCAGAAGGCGACTGGGTCAACCTGCCGGCTTACGAAGCCGGCGCGCCGGCTGGAGGGCTCCCCAGCTGGTCACACCGAGCCAAGACGCCGTCTCCCACTGGTGCCGCCGCCGTCGCGTGACTCCGAGTGCTGACGTAGTCAGAGGGCCTGATCGGGGCCGACTTGCTGGCCGCCTTCGTGGCACGCCGAGTCCTCCCACTCCAAGGCCGACCTCACCTGATCTGCCAGATGAGCGGTCATCGGGACCCGAGTCGGATGTGCTCCAAGGACATGCCTCACGCGGAGGTGGCGAACACGGTGAACTACATCGTGAACTGCGGTCTCTCGGCGGACTGGCGGTTCGGCAAGGAGCCGTATTCGCGCGCCAACCCCCCGCCTATTATAAGTCATCTTCCTTCTTCTTCTGTTTCTTTTGTTGCCGAGTCCGACTTGTCAAGTCTGACCGTTTTTTGTTTTGAATCAGAACCCTCTCGTCCCTCCTTCGGCCGGCACCGCGGGGCCGGCTCGTCAGTTTGTCCCCGATCGGGCGGAGAGAGATGTCGACGATCCTGACTTGGGGGCGGCGGCCATGGAAGCCGACGCCGAGGGAGGAGGAGGAGAAGAAGGTGGCTCCAGGCCCTCAGCCACTTTTGCCGACTGGCCTGACGACGAGGCCGAGGGAGAAGTCGCCCCGCGTCGCCAACCAAAAGCCGGCCAGCCAAGCCCGAGTTCCTCCGCCGGCTTGGACGCTCAAGGCGGTGCGAAGTAGCACCGAGCCGGGCCGAGTACGCTTGGTGGCCGGTCGAAGAAGTTCAAGGGAGCGGCCGCCGCGACCAAGCGGGAAGAGGCGACCGCGAAAGCCAACCGCTTCCGCAAGGAAGTGAAGAAGCCGCCGCTGGTCTCTACGTAAGCGCCTCCGTCCCTTATCCTTATTTTTTCTTTGTTGATCTTATCTGAGTTTTTCATATGCTTTCCTCGCCTCAGGGCTCCCCTCACTCTTGAGAGGGTTGCCGCCGCCTCCGTTATCGGGTCGGTGGAGACGTCTGCCACCACTCGGCGGATTGACCCCGCCACCGATCTTTGGGAGGCGACGGAGCAGAACGCGCAGGAGAAGCGCGAGGAGGATGAGGCCGCCCGCCGGGAGAAAGCGGAGGCCGAGAAGGCGGAGGCCTCCGCCCTGAAGAAGCTGGAGGCGGCCGAGGCCGCCGCTGCGGCAAATCGGCCGGCCAAGGAAGTCGCGCCCCGGCGGTCGGCGGTGTTCGTCACCCCTCTGAACTCCGCGTCGCCGCCCCCGGAGTTCACGGGGCAGTCAGGGGAAGCCGGCGGCGAGCTCCCGATCGTGGAGAGAGGCGGCGGCGACGCCCCCATGCCGGACGCGGTCGCGCCGCCACAACCGCCCCCGCCGCCGTCTAGAAGCGCGCAAGGCAAATAGCCGGCGGATCCACCCTTGCCGTCGACTGAAGATGAGGCCGTGGCAAGGCTACTCCTTCAAGTCGGCTCGCCAACGCGCCGCCGTCTTGAGAAGGCGACTTCGGCGCCACACCCCTTGGAGATCGGCACCGCCAGCTCGACAATTCCAGACACCGAAGCGACGAGTGCCGCGCCCATTGGGTGGGTGCGAGGAGGCAGCACGGGCCTGCTGAACCAGGCGCTTCTAGATGTCCAAACTGAGAGCGACGCCATCCAAAACTGCACCAAGGTGCACCTGGCATCGCGGGCAGCCATCCAGGTATGCTTTCTCCTTTGTCCCTGTTTTCTTGTTCCTCTCTATGGGGGCGCGCCAGCGCACCCACTGGGTGTAGTCCCCGAGTTTTGGGCCGGCTGCTGAGCAGGCGGCCCGGAACTCCAATTGGTAAGTTCCAGGTACTAACCTTTATTCTGAAATACTTGTTGCAGGACTATCACAACCTCCATGTCACCGCCTTCAACCGCAACGTTGAAGAGCTAGGCAAGCGGACTGCTGACTTGTCGGAGAGCCAGAGTGAGTCCTTTTTCTTCTTTGCGGGGGCGCGTTGGCGCACCCACGGGCTGTAGTCCCCGAGATTCGGGCCAACTGCTGAGCAGTCAGGCCGGATCTCCCCAGCGACCTTCTTCGTTGATGACTTAACGCCTTCTTTCTTCTTTCTCTTCAGAGGCCAATGCCACTCTTCAACAGCAGCTGAACGAGGCCAACTCCGCGTTGCGCGCCAAGGGGGGGGGGAGTGCAGCAAGCTCGCCGCAGAGCGCGATCTGCTGGCCGCACAATTGGCAGAGTAGAAGGAGCTGCTTACGAAGACGCAGAAGGAGGCGGAAGAGGCGGAGGCCACCCTCCTGGCCGAGTTCGCGAGCGAGCGCTCCTCCTGGACCGACAAGGAGGCAATGCTGGTCTCCGGCTTCCACGAGATCGAGGACCTCGTCGACGGTGAGCTTCTTTGCTTTCCTTCTTCGAGCCGCCGACTATATGTCGAGATGACTCCTGGTTTTTTTGACTTGTTCTTCATTCTTTCCATCTTGGCAGACTTCTTCCCCGGCCACTCGCAGGCCGCCATTCAAGCTATCGAGGCCGACCGCAAGGAGCGGAGGGCGGGTGGCGCAGAGATCGCCGCTGATTCCCCTCGGACCCTTGACGAGCATATTCTGAGCATTAGGGCTCGCCTGCGACCGGCCCACCAGATGCTGCGCCGGCTTCAACGTGTCGGCGTCCAAGCGATCGCCGCCCTGTGGCCAGACGTGTAGGCTCCGCGCACCCCCAGTCAGACTGCCGACTGGCTGGAGGTCGCGGCTGGCCATCTTGAGGCCTGGAAGGGTTCCTCGGCCCAGGCCGGAGCGCGCCGAGCCTTGGAATTCGTCAAGGCGTGGTATCCGGGGCTGGACCTAGACCGGCTGGCCACACTCCGGTCAGAGGCCCAGCTGGAGCTGGCAGCCGCGGAAGACACCCTTGTCAAGCGTGCGGCGGCGATCGCCGAGTACACCGACACCAGCATCTTTGTCCCCGAGCGGGCTGAAGAGGGTGAGGAGGTGCCGTCGGAGTGGTTTGGGCTGAACCCCGACTACGGCGAGGACTCGGCAGAGGTGATCGGCTCCAGCGTCGAGGAGGAAGACGAGGCGGAGGACGGGAGCGAGACAGAGGCACCGGAAGACGGAGCGGACGGCCAGCCTCAGCTCGACCGCGCCTCCAGCAACGAGCCGTGCCCGCCCGAGCCGACTGCTGCCGGAGGTGATCAAGCCGAGACCGCCCAACCGGCCGCCCCAACATCCACCACCGCCGTCTCCTCCGATCCTCCAAACTCGTCTGCCGCCCCTAGGCTGCCACCTTGTCTTTGTTTTATCTGTTCTAATAGTTTTTGAAGAACTTGTTAATTTGCACAATTCCACCCGCGGGGTATATTTTGAAATTCTGCTCGAAGATTCGGCCAAGGGCCTTTGTTATGTAAATATTCATCCGACTTCTATCTTTCTTGCTCATTGTTCTTTTGGCTTTTTCCTTTGCCGTCTTCCCTCAGTTGCCGTCTTTGTCAGTCAGACAGCCGCTCTACGGACTGCTGCTGGATCAAATTCTTGGTCACTTTGGGAAGGCAAGTACTTAGCCGTTTTTAGAGTTGTTTAACAAGTCGGGTAGAAGGCGGCAAGCCGACTATTCAAGAGTCGGTTTGTGAAAAAAGGCTGGAAGCCGGCCTTAAGCTATGTTTGTGCTTTGATTCCTTAGCCATTTTTCATGTGGACGCCCATTCTTCCTTACTCCTGCCCACTAGACAGTCGCTCTGCGAGCTGCGGCTTCTGGCAGGAGACGGTTTAGGCGCCACACACTACTTGTCCGGCTGCAGGAAGCATTTCATAGCGCAGGACGGCAAGTCCTCGGGCCGACTAGTCGAACCCGGTGCCAAGCGGCATAACAAAGATTAATATACTCGAAGGCATATTTCTTATCATATAGATAAAAGAGGGTAGTCCCCGAGCTCTTCTCGGGGGCCCCGAAGTCTTGGTACTTTTAATACAAAAGGTAGCGTGATACATACTGCGTTTAACTATAAAATTTTCGGAGGAGATTTGCATTCCATGGCCGCTCTGTCTCTTTGCCGGAGTCATCCCTCTTGCGTGCTCGGGGCTTCTGAGCGTCGATCAGGTAGTAGGAGTCGTTGCCCAGCACTTTGCTGATGATGAAGGGGCCTTCCCAAGGTGCCGACAGCTTGTGCTGGCCGGCTGTTCGCTGGATTAATCGGAGCACGAGGTCGCCCTCCTGGAAAGATCTCGGCCTGACCTTCCTGTTGTAGTATCTGCGCAGGCTCTGCTGGTAGATGCCGGACCGGCTGAGTGCCAACAGCCGGCCCTCTTCCAGCAGGTCGACGCCATCTTGTCATGCTTCTTTTGCTTCTTCCTCGGTGTACATGGTGACTCGCGGGGAATCGAATTCTATGTCCGTTGGGATGACGGCTTCAGCACCGTAGACGAGGAAGAAAGGCGTGAAGCCGGTTGACTTGTTTGGAGTCATGCGCAGACTCCAGAGGACGGCTGGCAACTCGTCGAGCCAGCAGCCAGCCGAGCGCTCCAGAGGCTCGATTAGTCGAGGCTTGATGCCGGACAGGATGAGGCCGTTTGCTCGCTCCACCTGGCCGTTTGACTGTGGATGGACGACGGATGCTAGGTCCAGTCGGATGCCCTGTGTCGCACAGAAACGGGCCAAGGCGCCTTTGGCAAAATTCGCGCCGTTGTCGGTGATGATGCTGTGTGGTATGCCGTACCGAATTGTGATGTCGGAGATGAAAGTCACGGCAGTCGGACCGTTCAGTTTCTTGATTGGCTTCGCTTCTATCCACTTGGTGAACTTGTCCACCGCGACAAGTAAGTGAGTTAAGCCACCTCGTGCCGTCTTGAATGGTCCCACCATGTCTAGACCCCAAACTGCGAAAGGCCAGACAATGGGGATGGTCTTGAGTGCAGAAGCCGGCTGATGCGGCTTGGAGAAGAACTTCTGGCACCCTTTGCATTTTTGGACCAATTCCTTGGCCTCTTCTAAGGCCGTTGGCCAAAAGAAACCGTGTCGGAAAGCCTTGGCGACGAGTGCTCTTGAGGCCGCATGGTGGCCGCACTCGCCTTGATGGATGTCTTTGAGAATTGCTTGGCCTTGCTCTGGCTCTACGCAGCGCTGGTAGACACCAGTGACGCTGCGCCTGACCAGCTCTCTGTTGACTATGGTGTAGGCTGCCGCTCGGCGTTGTACTTGCCGAGCTAAGGTCTCATCAGTCGGCAGCTCTTTGCTCACCGGGAATTTCAGGATGGGCTGGGCCCATGAGGGTGCTGCTATTTCTTCGACTGCCAGAACTACGACTTGGACGAGGGCGGCTGGGCTGGGAGGCGACGGGCTGGAGTCAACAACCGCTTGCTGGATTAATGAAGTCCCCGGGCCGACTGGCGCAACCCTTGGGCCGAGTTCTGGAGTCTTCGGCCCGGCCGCCGCAGTCCCCGGGCCGTGTTCTGCAGTCCCTGGGCCGGCCTCGACTGTGGCGGCTTTGGAGCCATCTACCAAAATCCCCGTACCATCTGCCGGGGCTCTGGAGTCGGATCCGACTTCTTCGGGAGGAGCCGACACAAAGATGGAGTCTGATTCTGGTGAAGGCTTGACAGACGGCTTGAGGAGGCGTTGAAGGGCGACGCCGGATGGTATTGCTTGGCGGGTAGAGCCGATTCGTGCCAAGGCGTCTGCTTGGTCGTTGTCGTTTCTTGGCATATGGAGGAACTCGCACCCCTCGAAATATCCGCTGAGTTGCTGCACGAGGAAACGGTAACTCGCCATGTTTGCATCTTTGGCGTCCCAGTCGCCAGACGACTGCTGGACCACTAAGTCCGAGTCGCCATAACACAGGATCCGGCGAATGCCAAGTTCTTTGGCAAGTCGGAGCCCGTGAATGAGCGCTTCGTACTCGGCGACGTTGTTGGAGGCGGAAAAGTGGATTTGCAGTGCGTATTTGAGCTTGTTGCCTTTAGCGGAAGTGAGGACGACGCCGACTCCCAAGCCGGTGCGCATCTTGGAGCCGTCAAAATGCATCCGCCAATGGGTGGAGTCGGGCGCTGGAGGTAGGTACTGGGTCTCGGCCCAGTCGACGAGGAAGTCGGCCAGTGCTTGTGACTTGATGGCAGTGCGGGGCTGGTAGTGGATGGTGTAGGGAGCCAGCTCTATGGCCCATTTGGCCACTCGGCCAGAAGCATCTCAGCTTCCGATGATCTCGGCAAGTGGGGCCGTGCAGACCACAGTGATTGGATGCTCTTGAAAGTAAGGCTTCAATTTCTTGGCGGCAAAGTGCACGCCATAGCACATCTTCTGGTAGTGGGGGTAGTTCTGCTTGGAGGCCGACAGCACTTCGCTCAGGTAATATACCGGTCTCTGGACAGGTAGTGCCTTGCCTTCCTCCTTGCATTCCACTACAATGACTGTGCTGACTACCCGGCTGGTGGCGGCGATGTACAGGAGCATAGGCTCCTTAGGAGTCGGAGCCGCCAGAACGGGTGGAGTAGTCAGCATCTTCTTCAACTGGAGAAAAGCTTCATCCGCCTTGTGGTTCCACTCGAAAAAAGTAGTCTTCTTCATGAGCTGGTATAAGGGGAGAGCTTTCTCGCCCAGCCGACTGATGAATCGGCTGATGGACGCCAAGCAGCCGGTGAACTTTTGCATGTCCAGCAGTCGGCTGGGTACCTCCATCCTCTCAATGGCCTTGATCTTTACAGGGTTGCACTCTATGCCGCGTTTAGAGACCAGGAAGCCAAGGAGTTGGCCGGCTGGTACTCCGAAGACGCACTTCTCAGGGTTGAGCTTGATCTGGAATCGGTGTAGGTTCTCAAAGGTCTCCTTGAGGTCTTCCAGCAGTGTTCCACGCTTCTCCGTCTTCACCACCACATCGTTCACGTAGACGTGGGCGTTTCTGCCGAGTTGCTTGAGGAGGCACTTCTGCATGCAACGTTGAAAGGTGGCGCCGGCATTCCTCAAGCCGAACGTCATGGTGAGGTAGCAGAAGGCTCCAAATGGCGTGATGAAGGCGGTCTTCAGTCTGTCAGCCGGGTTCAGCTTGATCTAGTGATATCCTGAATATGCATCCAAAAAGCTCAACAGCTCGCATCCGGCTGTGGAGTCTATCACCTGATCAATTCTTGGTAAAGCAAATGGGTCCTTGGGGCAAGCCTTGTTGAGGCTTGTGTAGTCAATACACATTTGCCACTGCTTGTTCTTCTTCAGTACCAGGACCGGGTTGGCTAGCCACTCTGGAAAGAATACTTCCATAATGAAGCCGGCTGCTAGGAGTCGGGCTATCTCTTCTCCGACAACTCTTCTCTTTTCTTCTGATAGGTGGCGCAAGGGCTGCCTGACCGGCTTTGCATCAGATCGGACATGTAACTTGTGCTCGGCGAATTCCGTCGGTACACCTGGCATGTCTTTGGGGGACCATGCGAAGATGTCCCGATTCTCACGGAGGAAATCGACGAGCTCACCTTCCTATTTGCTGTCAAGGTTTGCGCCTACGACAGTGTACCTCTCTGGGTGCTCGGGATCCAAGGGTATCTTCTTTGTCTCTTTGGCCGGCTTGAACGAACCCTCAGCCTCTGACTCCTTTGGGTTAGGCGACACCTCTAGCTGCTTGCCGGCCATCGCCACAACCCGGTCAAGGAGCCGCTTCTCAGCCGCAATCACCAGGGACTCGGCCAGCCGACTACTCTCGGCCGCACAGGCAGATGACTTCCGGTAGTCACCGGCTACGGTCAGAATCCCCCTGGAACTGGGCATCTTCATTTTGAGGTAGGCGTAGTGGGGGACTGCCATGAACTTGGCCAGGGCGGGTCGGCCAAGTAATGCATGGTAGGGGCTCTCAAGGTCCACCACCTCAAACCAAACTGACTCTCGGCGGAAGTGATCTTTGTCTCCAAAGAGGACGCCCATCAGGATCTTGCCGATTGGTGAGCAGGAAAGACCAGGAACAATGCCGTGGAACACAGTCCGGCTGTTCTGAAGCTGTCTTTGCTTGATTCCTAACTTCTCCATGGTGTCCTTGTACAGGATGTTGATGCTGCTGCCTTTGTCTATCAGAACTCGCGAGAAACGAGCAGCTTGTCTATCCGTGGCAAAGGTGGCATCCAAGACCAAAGCATAAGAGCCCGGACTCGGCATCACCTCTGGGTGATCAGCTCTGCTCCAGCTGATAGGCTTCTCGGACCAGTGCATGAACTCTGGTGTCTCTGATGCTACTGCATTCACCTCTTGTCGCTGCAGCCGCCTGCTGCGTCGATCATCAGCCACGCTGGTAAATATCACGCAGGCTCCGTGCTCTTCGGGGTACTCGTCTTGTACTGCACCGACTGGCCTGACAGCCGACTGCTGGGGCGGAGGCAGAGGCTGCTGCCCAGTAGGCGGGGGAGGTAGGAGGCCGTCTCCTTTGGCGATCCTGGTGAGCCAGTGGCACTTCCGAGTGGTGTGATTCGACGGCTTCGCGCCGCTATGGAACTTGCAAGGACCATCCAGAGTCTGCTCGTATAAGAAAGCCGGCAACCAGTTGGGCTTGCCACCTTTCTGCCGCTTGGGTGGAGGCTGCCCGTCCGGCTGCTGGTCTTCAACTGTCGCCACCTGCCGGCTGCGGGGCCTTGCGCTTGTGGTCGTTCTGCTGTTGCCGTCGACTGGCGTCTCCTGCCGGAGTTCTAGGAGCCTGAGGGGCCACTTTGCCAGTCGCGCTAACTTGAATCTCCGCCTTCATGGAGGAGTCGGCCATGGCATACTTGTCTGCTATGATCAACAGCTCGTCGAGGGTTTCTGGCTCGTTGCGGAGGAGCTTGTGCTTGAGGAGGGTGCCTTCTCTGCACCCAGCGGTGAAGTACTCGATAGCCTGCACCTCGTGCACGCCCTCGCAGGAGTTCCGAAGCTCGGCCCAACGTGTGAGGTAGTCGCAAGTTGACTCGTTGGGGCCTTGCATGCACAAGGAAAGCTAACGAGGCTTGGGAGGACGCTTGTACATGCTGGTGAAGTTGCGGACGAATGCATCGGTGAAGTCGACCCAGCTGTTGATGCTGCGGGGCTTCAGGCTGTTCAGCCATGTTCGGGCCGTGCCCTGGAGCATGAGCAGAACGTATTTTACGGCGACACGCTTGTTGCCGTTCGCTATGTTGACGGCCGTGGTGTAGTCAAGCAGCCGGTCCTCTGGCTTCACGGAGCCGGTGTACTTGGGCGTGTCTCTCGGGAGCGTGAACCCTTTGGGAAAGGGCTCGTCTCGAATGCGGGGCCCAAAACAAGGCGGACCCAACTCGTCTTCTTCTTTCAGCACCAGGGATCGGTAAAGTCGGTCGATCCGGTCGCGGGCGTCGTTTTCTCTGACTCCCTCTCGGCGGCCAAGGCGGTCGCCGAGAGTCGGATGGTCAACAGGCAGCGGGGAGACTCGCCTTTCCTTGCGAGGAGGAGGAGGCGGACAGTCGTCCCATCGTTCCACTGCTCTCGGGCGGTCATCTTGGTCGCGCTCTATGGTAATGTGAGTCCGGCTGTGGCTGACAGCCGGATCCTTGTCTTTCCTTCCTCGGGCGCCGCCAGTCGGTGTCCGAGACGTCGCGCCTTGATCTCGGCGTGGAGGCGGGTCGTCGTTTTGTCGCTGCGGCGCCTCCGTGCGGCAGCCGGCCTTGTTCTGCGCGGCAGCCGCGTCGAGGAGCCGTTGGACTTGCTCCGTCATCAGGCGGCGCTCTTCGCCCTCGAAGTTGTCCAGCTCGTCCGCCGCCACCTGGGCGGCTCGAATGTTCTCCGCAGGCGTGGCGTACACATGGCGATTTGCCCCGAACAGGTTGGCGATGGCCACGCCGCGCTGCTGGACCGCGCCAAGGCGGCTGGGCCCAGCTTGGGCTGGCGAGCCACCCACAGCGCGATCCATCTCATGTTGGTAGGCTTCTGACAAGCGTCTCATGCTAGCCAGCTTCTTCGCGCCTTCGACGAGCTGAAGGTGGCGCGCCTCCAACGTCTCCGCGTCAGCGTCTTCCGGAATGGGCGCAGTCAGGTCTTGCAGCGCCGCGCCAAGTGGGTCATGCGCTCCTCCGCCGGGAGGCTCGTCATGACCGATGATGAGCACCTCGGTGACGGTGCTTCCATCGCTCTCCGCACGAGGGAGAGGCTCGTCGTAGACCACCACGTTGGTGGGGAACGCGTTGAGCGACGCGGTGTCGGAGTCGACCAGCATTGGGTCGGTGGAGCCTACAGACTCCAAGTCCACGGAAGGCTCGCCGGCGACGTGGAGTTGGTCGAGGAGGCCCCGAGGAGGCTCTCGGGGCCGCCCGTGCCTGCATTGGATGCAGGTTCGTCGGAGAGGCAAACCTCGCCGACAAGATCGGCGAGGCAGCTGGCTGCGCAGGCGATCTCAGCGCCGTGCAGCGCGTCAGCGCAAACTCCGTCTAGCGTGCCGGGCTGGCTGCGCTCGCCAGGGAGAAAAAGGGTTCCCGTCCAGAGCAGGTCTCTGGACGACGGTGCACCAGGCCCCACGGTGGGTGCCAAATGTCGGGGGTTGGGTGCGACATATGCCAAAGGATGGCTTATCATGGTGGGGGCGAGTAGAACGTCGCCGGTGCCTGGAAACGGGATAAGGCGAAGGCATGCACGCCGGCAAATCTTACCCAGCTTCGGGGCTCTCCAGGGAGATAATACCCCTACTGCTGCTCTACGGGGTCTCCGCATGATCACTATGGCAAAGTGTTTACACGGTTGCTCCTTGAGCTGTTTCCTGGAGGTAGGAGAAGGCAAGGCTAGCTCTCTCGTTCCTATACGATCTGGTCTAGTGCTAATGGATTCCAACCCTTTGCATGGATGCCCTATGGGTTTTATAGAGGCCTACCCCCAGGGGTACAATGGTAATCCGGCTGGGTGTGGGCCCAGCTGTCAGTCTCTCTGGCCGCCGTCTTATCCGCCGACTCCTGGGGCCCGCCGACTGGTGGGCCCCGCCGATTGGCTCAGTACAGAGCCGACAGGCCACGTCCGCCGCGGGCGGGTCTTGCCGGCTGCAGATTACTGTAGCCGTGCCTCTAATGACGCTGGCTCGGTCATGAGGTCGTGGCGACAGCTCCGCCGTCTGGCGGGCGATCACTGTGGCCACTACTTGTCGTGTCTGATTAATGGCGCGTGGGGCCCGTGGGAGGGGCCGGCCGACTTCTGGTGGCCGACTCCCATCCGGGCCGACTGGTGGTGCTTTCGCCGTCTTTCGTACGCCCACTGACTGGTGGGTCCCATCATCCCTGGGTCGTACTAGCAGGCCGTCGTGGGCACAGGGCTCCGCCCCCTGGGGCTGACGTCAGGGCCGGCATGGCAATAGTGTCGCGCCGCACGGAGATCTCCGCGGGTACGGCGTACTGTAACCACGCCTGCCCTTGGAAAAGGGGTGGGAGTGGACCATACTATGGCCACTCCCCGTCCCGTCCCTCTTTATGAGGGCATGGGGGTTGTTGGCGTCACGGGCCGACTCCCCAAGGCCGGCTTCTATGGATGTCACCAGTGAGGAGTCGGCTTTACCCTGAAGCCGTTCCTGGGACTCGGCCACGAGTGGGCAGTCGGCCGCCTCGCCGCCGACTCCTCAGAAGGCGGCTCTTCGTCCTGGGATCTCGAGGGGCGCAGTCTGCCTCAATGTCTTGAAAGGTTCTGGGCCTGGGTTAGCCTACCCGTGGCCCATTACTCTGACACCTTAACTTAAAGGGTACCGTCATCTCGTGGGTTCGATAACTCAGGGTCACCTTTGTGGGAAAAGCAAGAATCCTTTCTTCTCCTTTACCGGATCACTAAAGGGACCAATCAGCTTGCCAAAGCAAAATACGAACCTTTAGAGGTACACGAGTGGCACAAAGAGGTTTAGTAACCCAGACTTTGGGACCGCGCACGAGCTTAGCATAAGCAGGTTTGACTGAGTACTTGTCCGAGGCTTCCAGCTCCCAACTGTTCATGTCTCTGTTAGGGTTAGGGTCAAGTTGGACAGATTGAATCAACATATTTAGGTTAGCAAGAGAAAGGGTTTCTGTTGATGAAAGTGAGTGAAATAAACCTAGTGTAGCATGACTAGAAGAGAAGACCTGGCTAACCATGGCTTGCCACTGGGCAGCAACAGTAGACAGTGATGGGAACAAGGTGTATAGCTGCTTGTCAGCAATCCATGTCGGCAGTCATAATTTAGTGTCTTCTCCCCTGTCGACCGAAAATTTGGCTCCTAGGTAAAAAGATATCCTTGTATTTTCTGGATCCTGTTTCATATTTGCAATCCCCTGATGTTATACAAGAAGGAGCCAGCGGGAAATATTTAGCTTTTAAGATACGAGCCCACAACCCAACATCATTTTGAGAGATCTTCCAAATCCATTTAGTAACTAGTGTGAGGTTCATTTTTCTGGAGTTGGAAATCCTTAAGCCTCCCTGGTTTTGAGCCTAAATAGGTCAGTCCATCTGACCATGTGATATTTTCGTTTCTTAGGTGTACGCTTTCCAGAAAAAATGAGCATGAATTTTCTTCCTTCAAATTTTGCATGGGCACCTTCACCGAAAATAAAAAGGCCCATATCAAATGTAGGGATAGCAGAAAGGATAGCATTAGTGAGAGGAAGTCTCGCAATAGAAGACATAAGTTTTCCTTGCAACAGAGCACACCGGTTAAGAACTTTCTCTACTATGGATTACCAATCCAATTCCGTCAACATTTGTCTGAATAGGGGAGCCCTAGATAGGATATGGGGAAGGTTCCCTTTTTATAGTTCAAAAGATTAGCCACTTTAGTGCTCTCGTGATCTGATACCATATAGTGATCACCTCACTTTTCACCAAATTGATTTCATACCTGACATATCCTCAAGACAAATTATCATGATTTAATGGTGGCAATGCTGCATAAATCCTGTTGGAAGAGGAGCACTATGTCGTGAGCATATTGCAGGTGAGCAACACCTCCCGGGATGACGTGGGGCACCACCCCTTTATGGTGACCAAATGCTTTTGCTTTGTCTAAAACTGCAGACAACGAGTCAACAAAAATGTCAAAGAGAAGACGGGAGATATGGCCGCCTTGACAGAGGCTGCATTTGTTGTGAGAGAACTTTCCCACCTTTCCATTCACATAGATGGCAGTTTGGACGCCCTCCACTAGCTGCATCAGCCAATGGATGAACCCTGGTTCAAAATCCTTGCAGCGAAGGACCTCCGAAAGGAAGGACCTTCTAAATCTGTCACAGGCCTTCTCGAAATCCAAGTTGCGAATGATCACCTGAAGTTTCTTTCTTTTAAGTTCATGAACTCTCTTGTTGAGACATAAAACTCCTTTGAGAATAAACCACCTTTAGTTTGGGATCTGTTAACTATTTTAGTAGCAATAGGGCCTAGACAGAGAGCATATCATTAACAACGGGTTTAAACAACAAGTTAGTTAGCACGATAGGGCGAAATTGCGTGATATTGTCAGCACCATGAAGCTTAGGGACTAAGGCTAGGACTACAAAGTTAATATGTTTAATATCAATTTGACCCCACACAAACCTGTTGATGATATCCACCACAAGAGGGCAAAGACCAGCACCATTTGAAGAAAGCCACCAGGAAACCATCTTGACCAGGTGCCATATTAGTTTTAATGGCTGCCAGGGCATTGTCGATTTGGAGTCTGAGAAGCTTACAATGATTTGGAGTCTGAGAAGCTTACAATGATCTTTTGTTAGAACAATCACGTTATCACCTAAAGTTCCTAGGCACGTCGATCATGCGATATGCGCAAGGTGCACACTTCCCCCATCCTCTTGTGCTTTTCTCCGCAGGAGCATCACGGGCGGCACGACACACCTTGACTTTGCGCGCATTTATGGCAACCCCCACCTTGTCATTCTCCCCAGTCCGTGCAACCATAATCGCACACCGCATGCACTCACACTTAACACGTCACTCTACACCATTGATGATATCCATCACAAGAGGCCTAAGAGAGGACACCTCTTGAAGAAAGCCACCGAGAAACCATCTGGACCCGATGTCGTGTCAGCTTTCATGGCTGCCAGCGCATCGTCGAATTCGGAGTCTGAGAAGTTTAGAATGATCTCGGCATTGTCAGAAGACAACTTTTTTTAGAATGATCACGTTATCATGTAAAGTGCCTAGGCATGTGATGACCCACAAGTATATGGGATCTATCGTAGTCCTTTTGATAAGTAAGAGTGTCGAACCCAACGAGGAGCAGAAGGAAATGATAAGCGGTTTCCAGCAAGATATTCTCTGCAAGTACTGAAATAAGTGGTAACAGATAGTTTTGTGATAGGATAATTTGTAACGAGCAACAAGTAACAAAAGTAAATAAAGTGCATCAAGGTGGCCCAATCCTTTTTGTAGCAAAGGACAAGCCTGGACAAATTCTTATATAGATAAAAGCGTTTCCGAGGACACATGGGAATATCATCAAGCTAGTTCTCATCACGCTCATATGATTCGCGTTCGGTACTTTGATAATTTGGTATGTGGGTGGACCGGTGCTTGGGTACTGTCCTTACTTGGACAAGCATCCCACTTATGATTAACCTCTATTGCAAGCATCCGCAACTACAACAAATGTATTAAGGTAAACCTAACCATAGCATGAAACATATGGATCCAAATCAGCCCCTTACGAAGCAACACATAAACTAGGGTTTAAGCTTCTGTCACGCTAGCAACCCATCATCTACTTATTACTTCCCAATGCCTTCCTCTAGGCCCAAATAATGGTGAAGTGTCATGTAGTCGACGTTCACATAACACCACTAGAGGAGAAACAACATACATCTCATCAAAATATCGAACGAATACCAAATTCACATGACTACTAATATCAAGACTTCTCCCATGTCCTCAGGAACAAATGTAACTACTCGCAAAGCATAAACATGTTCATAATCAGAGGGGTATTAATATGCATATAGGATCTGAACATATGATCTTCCACCAAATAAACCAACTAGCATCAACTACAAGGAGTAATTAACACTACTAGCAACCTACTAGCACCAATCCCGGACTTGGAGACAAGAATTGGATACAAGAGATGAACTAGGGTTTTGAGAGGAGATGGTGCTGATGAAGATGTTGATGGAGATTGCCCTCTCCCGATGAGAGGAGCGTTGGTGATGACGATGGTGATGATTTCCCCCTTCGGGAGGTAAGTTTCCCCGGCAGAACAGCTCTGCCGGAGCCCTAGGTTGATTCCGCCAAGGTTCCGCCTCGTGGCGGCGGAGTTTCGTCCGAGAAGATGGCTTCTTATTTTTTCCCATCGAAAGACTTCATATAGGAGAAGATGGCCACCGGAGGGCCACCAGGGGGCCCACGAGGTAGGGGGGCGCGCCCCCCACCCTCGTGGGCAGGGTGTGGCCCCCCTGGTGAATTTCTTCCACTGAGTATTTTTTATATATTCTGAAAACGTCTTCCGTGAAGTTTTAGGACTTTTGTAGCTGTGCAGAATAGGTCTCTAATATTTGCTCCTTTTCCGGCCCAGAATCCCAACTGTCGGCATTCTCCCTCTTTATGTAAACCTTGTAAAATAAGAGAGAATAGTCATAAGTATTGTAACATAATGTGTAATAACAGCCCATAATGCAATAAATATCGATATAAAAGCATGATGCAAAATGGACGTATCAACTCCCCCAAGCTTAGACCTCGGTCGTCCTCAAGCGAAAGCCGAAATCGAAAAATATGTCCACATGTTTAGAGATAGAGGTGTCGATAAAAAATAAAATATGGACATGAGGGCATCATGATCATTCTTAGAATAGCAACTTTTATGGTTTGATGCACAAAATCTTATTGCGAAATAACATCACTTTATATTGCCACTTGGGATATTGACCTTTATTATGCAGTCCGCCGCTTTTATTTTTACCATATCACACGATTGTATAAAGTTTATTTTCTCCCACACTAATAAGTCATACATATTTAGAGAGCAATTTTTATTGCTTGCACCGATGACAACTTACTTAGAGGATCTTACTCAATCCATAGGTAGGTATAGTGGACTCTCATGGAAAGACTGGTTTTAAGAGTATTTGGAAGCACAAGTAGTATCTCTACTTGGTGCGATGAATTTGGCTAGCATGAGGGAGAAAGGCAAGCTCAACCATGTTGGATGATCCATGACAATATAATTTATCTCAGATGTAAGAAAACATAACCCATTACGTTGTTTTCCTTGTCCAACATCAACTCTTTAGCATGTCATATTTTAATGAGTGCTCACAATCATAAAAATGTCCAAGATAGTATATCTATATGTGAAGACCTCTCCTTATTTATTACTTCCTATTAATTGCAACGATGACCAAAACTATGTTTGTCAACTCTCAACAACTTTTATTCGTCATACTTTATCTATGTGAGCTCATTACTCTCCATAAGACTCACATGATCTCTTTGTTTCTTTTTATTTCTTTCTCTTTTCTTTTATTCACTTAGGATCATGGCAAAATAATCAAGCCCTTGACTCAACACTAATCTTTATTATATAGCTCACGGACTCGATTACATAGAGGAATCATAAAGCAAAACTCACAACTAGATCATACTAAGAATTTTTATTCTACTAGATCAAGATATTACCAAAAGGATCGAACTAAGAAAAACGGTAAAGATAAAAGTGATGGTGATACGATACCGTGGCACTCCCCCAAGCTTGGCAGTTGCCAAGGGGAGTGCCCATACCCATGTGATTATGTCTCTCTTTTCGGGGATGGTGATGTGATATTCTTGGCGATGATGCCCCTCAGGATGCGATTCTCCTCCTCGAGCTTATTGACTTGCTGCTTGAGGTCCATTATTTCCTTTTGGAGTTTTCCTGTAACAGCCAAAGCTCCCTGTACCCGTGGGTGCTGCAGAGCTGCGAGAGAACCAGTGACGCTCTTTTTCATATTCTCATAAGAAAGAAATCTAACATTGGAAGGGATAACCGAGTTTGGAATAGCCGAGTTCTACAGTTCTCCCATTGTGAATCCAGCTCGGAAGCAGGAAGTGACTTCTTGATCCTCTTCCATGGCATCTATCCTCTTCAAGTCAGCCTCCATCTCTTCCTCCGTTGCTGGCCCAAGCAGGTTAACATTATTGTTTGTCATTGATCTCGGTGCCGGATGAGACACCCGACTCTCCCCGACTGACTCTTGCGAAGACATCTTGCTCTAATCTGCAGCAGCAACAGCTCAAAACACAAACAGAGGGTAATTGCGTGATACGGGAGTCAAAACCTTCGGGAGATTATATAATGAATTTTTACCGACCAAAATACGTGTTGTGTAAGAAAACGGAGTCCGGAAAGCGCACGAGGTGCCCACGAGGTAGGGGGGCGCGCCCTCCACCCTCGTGGAGCCCTCGTGTCCTTCCCGGACTGCTTCTTATTTTTCTATTTTTCTAAATATTCCAAAACGGAGAAATATTGTCTTAAAAACTGTTTTGGAGTCGGTTTACTTACCGTACCACATACCTATTCCTTTTCAGAGTCTAGAGCGTTCCAGAAAGTGTCCCTTATGTATTCCTCCGGGGTTACGGTTTCAATAACATTGGTTTCAACATTTATGGGATTACCTGAGACATAATGTTTGATTCTTTGATCGTTCACCACCTTTGGATTTGTGCCTTCGAAGTTGTTGATTTTTATGGCACCGGAACGATAGACCTCCTCGATAACGTAAGGACCTTCCCATTTAGAGAGAAGTTTTCCTGCAAAAAATCTTAAACGAGAGTTGTATAGCAATACATAATCACCTACATTAAACTCACGCTTTTGTATCCTTTTTTCATGCCATCTTTTAAACTTTTCTTTAAACAACTTGGCATTTTCATAGGCTTGGGTTCTCCATTCATCGAGTGAGCTAATATCAAATAACCTCTTCTCACCGGCAAGTTTAAAAATCATAATTGAGTTCTTTAATAGCCCAATATGCCTTGTGTTCTAATTCAAGAGGTAAGTGACATGCTTTTCCATAAACCATTTTATACGGAGACATACCCATAGGATTTTTATATGCAGTTCTATAGGCCCATAATGCATCATCAAGTTTCCTGGACCAATTCTTTCTAGATCTATTAACAGTCTTTTGCAAAATTAATTTGAGCTCTCTATTACTCAATTCTACTTGACCACTAGACTGTGGGTGAAAAGGAGACGCAATTCTATGATTAACATCATATTTAGCAAGCATTTTACAGAAAGCACCATGAATAAAATATGAACCACCATCAGTCATTAAATATCTAGGGACTCCAAATCTTGGAAAAATAACTTCTTTAAGCATTTTAATAGAAGTGTTATGATCAGCACTACTAGTTGGAATAGCTTCTACCCACTTAGTAACGTAATCAACAACAACTAAAATATGTGTATATCCATTAGAGGAAGGAAAAGGTCCCATATAGTCAAAGCCCCAAACATCAAATGGTTCAATAACAAGTGAATAATTCATAGGCATTTCTTGACGTCTACTAATATTACCAATTCTTTGACATTCATCACAAGATAAGACAAAGTTACGGGCATCCTTGAAGAGAGTAGGCCAATAAAAACCAGATTGCAATACCTTATGTGCAGTTCTATCTCCAGCATTGTGTCCTCCATAAGCTTCGGAGTGACACTTGTGTAGGATCTGTTCCTGTTCATTCTCAGGTACACAACGTCTAATAACACCATCTACTCCTTCTTTATAAAGATGTGGGTCATCCCAAAAGTAATGCCTCAAATCATAGAAGAACTTTTTCTTTTGCTGGTATGTGAAACTAGGTGGTATAAACTTAGCAACAATGTAATTAGCATAATCAGCATACCATGGAGCAGTATTAGAAGCATTTATGACATTTAATTGCTCATCAGGAAAGCTATCATCAATAGGAAGTGGGTCATCAAGCACATTTTCTGACCTAGACAAGTTGTCTGCAACGGGGTTCTCAGCTCCCTTTCTATCAACAATATGCAAGTCAAATTCTTGTAGCAAGAGAACCCATCTAATAAGTCTAGGTTTAGCATCTTTCTTTTCCATAAGATATTTAATAGTAGCATGATCAGTGTGAATAGTTACTTTAGAATCAACAATATAAGGTCTGAACTTATCACAAGCAAATACAACTGCTAAAAATTCTTTTTCAGTAGTAGCATAATTTCTTTGAGCATTGTCTAGGGTTTTACTAGCATATTGAATAACATTTAATTTCTTATCAACTCTTTGCCCTAGAACGGCACCTACGTCATAATCACTAGCATCACACATAATTTCAAAGGGTAAATTCCTACCAGGTGGCTGAATAATAGGTGCAGAGATCAATGATTTCTTAAGTATTTCAAATGCTTCTACACAATCATCATAAAAAATAAATGGTATATCTTTTTGTAATAAATTAGTCAGAGGCCGAGAATTTTTTGAGAAGTCCTTAATGAACCTCCTATAAAATCCGGCATGACCAAGGAAACTTCTTATACCTTTGATGTCCTTGGGACATGGCATCTTCTCAATAGCATCAATCTTGGCTTTATCAACCTCAGTACCTCTTTCAGAAACTTTGTGCCCCAAGACAATACCTTCATTAACCATAAAGTGGCACTTTTCCCAATTCAAGACTAGATTAGTTTCTTCACATCTCTGCAAAACTTGATTAAGGTTGCTCAAGCAATCATCAAAAGAAGATCCATAGACGGAGAAATTGTCCATGAAAACCTCACAAATATTTTCACAAAAGTCAGAGAATATAGCCATCCTGCATCTTTGAAAGGTAGCAGGTGCATTACATAGACCAAGAGGCATGCGTCTATAAGCAAAAGTACCAAAAGGGCAAGTAAAAGTAGTCTTTGATTGATCTTTGGCTGACACGGGTATTTGAGAGAAACCAGAGTAACCATCCAGAAAGCAAAAATGTGTATGTTTGGATAGTCTTTCTAGCATTTGATCGATAAAAGGTAAGGGGTAATGATCCTTTTTAGTTGCCTTATTTAATTTGCAGAAATCAATTACCATCCTATTGAAGGAAATATGCCCTAGAGGCAATAATAAAGTTATTATTTATTTCCTTATATCATGATAAATGTTTATTATTCATGCTAGAATTGTATTAACCGGAAACATAATACATGTGTGAATACATAGAAAAACAGAGTGTCACTAGTATGCCTCTACTTGACTAGCTCCTTGATCAAAGATGGTTATGTTTCCTAACCATAGACATGAGTTGTCATTTGATTAACGGGATCACATCATTAGGAGAATGATGTGATTGACTTGACCCATTCCGTTAGCTTAGCACTTGATCGTTTAGTTTGTTGCTATTGCTTTCTTCATGACTTATACATGTTCCTATGACTATGAGATTATGCAACTCCTGTTTACCGGAGGAACACTTTGTGTGCCACCAAACGTCACAACGTAACTGGGTGATTATAAAGGTGCTCTACAAGTGTCTCTGAAGGTACTTGTTGGGTTGGCGCATTTCGAGATTAGGATTTGTCACTCCGATTGTCGGAGAGGTATCTCTGGGCCCACTCGGTAATGCACATCACTATAAGCCTTGCAAGCATTGCAACTAATGAGTTATTTGCGGGATGATGTATTACGGAAGGAGTAAAGAGACTTGACGGTAATGAGATTGAACTAGGTATTGAGATACCGACGATCGAATCTTGGGCAAGTAACATACCGATGACAAAGGGAACAACGTATGTTGTTATGTGGTCTGACCGATAAAGATCTTCGTAGAATATGTGGGAGCCAATATGAACATCCAGGTTCCGCTATTGGTTATTGACCGGAGACATGTCTCGGTCATGTCTACATAGTTCTCGAACCCGTAGGATCCGCATGCTTAAAGTTTCGATGATGGTTATATTATGAGTTTATATGTTTTGATGTACCGAAGGTTGTTCGGAGTCTCGGATGTGATCCCGGAAATGACGAGGAGTCTCGAAATGGTCAAGACATGAAGATTGATATATTGGAAGCTTATGTTTGGATATCGGAAGTGTTCCACGTGAAATTGGGATTTTACCGTAGTACCGGGAGGTTACCGGAACCCCCCAGGGACTTAATGGGCCTTAGTGGGCCTAGGTGGAAGAGAGGAGAGGCGGCTAGGGCTAGGCCGCGCGCCCCTCCTCCCCTAGTCCAAATAGGACAAGGAGAGGGGGCCGTGCCCCCTTCCTTCTTCTCGTCCACTCTTTCCCCTCCCAAGTCCTAATCCAACTAGGAAGGGGGGGGGGAGTCCTACTCCCGGTGGGAGTAGGACTCCTCCTAGCGCGCCTCCTCCCTGGCCGGCCGCACCCCCGTTGCTCCTTTATATACGAGGGCAGGGGGCACCCCATAGACACAACAATTGATCGTTTGATCTTTTAGCCGTGTGCGGTGCCCCCTCAACCATAGTCCACCTCGATATTACTGTAGCGGTGCTTAGGCGAAGCCCTGCATTGGTAGAACATCAACATCATCACCACGCCGTCGTGCTGACGTAACTCTCCCTCAACACTCGGCTGGATCGGAGTTCGAGGGACGTCATCGGGCTGAACATGTGCTGAACTCGGAGGTGCCGTATGTTCGGTACTTGATCGGTCGGATCGTGAAGACGTACGACTACATCTACCGCGTTGTGCTAACGCTTCCGCTTTCGGTCTACGAGGGTACGTGGACAACACTCTCCCCTCTCGTTGCTTTGCATCACCATGATCTTGCGTGTGCGTAGGAATTTTTTTGAAATTACTACGTTCCCCAACAGTGGCATCCGAGCCAGGTTTTATGCGTAGATGTCATATGCACGAGTAGAACACAAGTGAGTTGTGGGCGATATAAGTCATACCGCTTACCAGCATGTCATACTTTGGTTCGGCGGTATTGTTGGATGAAGCGGCCCGGACCGACATTACGCGTACGCTTACGCGAGACTGGTTCTACCGACGTCCTTTACACACAGGTGGCTGGCGGGTGTCAGTTTCTCCAACTTTAGTTGAACCGAGTGTGGCTATGCCTGGTCCTTGCAAAGGTTAAAACAACACCAACTTGACAAACTATCGTTGTGGTTTTGATGCATAGGTAAGAACGGTTCTTGCTAAGCCCGTAGCAGCCACGTAAAACTAGCAACAACAAAGTAGAGGACGTCTAACTTGTTTTTGCAGGGCATGTTGTGATGTGATATGGTCAAGACATGATGCTAAATTTTATTGTATGAGATGATCATGTTTTTTAACCGAGTTATCGGCAACTGGCAGGAGCCATATGGTTGTCGCTTTATTGTATGCAATGCAATCGCCCTGTAATGCTTTACTTTATCACTAAGCGGTAGCGATAGTCATAGAAGCATAAGATTGGCGAGACGACAATGATGCTACGATGGAGATCAAGGTGTCGTGCCAGTGACGATGGTGATCATGACGGTGCTTCAGAGATGGAGATCACAAGCACAAGATGATGATGGCCATATCATATCACTTATATTGATTGCATGTGGTGTTTATCTTTTATGCATCTTATCTTGCTTTGATTGATGGTAGCATTATAAGATGATCTCTCACTAAATTTCAAGATAAAAAGTGTTCTCCCTGAGTATGCACTGTTGCCAAAGTTCGTCGTGCCCAGACACCACGTGATGATCGGGTGTGATAAGCTCTACGTCCATCTACAACGGGTGCAAGTCAGTTTTGCACATGCAGAATACTCGGGTTAAACTTGACGAGCCTAGCATATGCAGATATGGCCTCGGAACACTGGAGACCGAAAGGTCGAGCGTGAATCATGTAGTAGATATTATCAACATAATGATGTTCACCATTGGAAACTACTCCATTTCACATGATGATCGGTTATAGTTTAGTTGATATGGATCACGTGATCACTTAGATGATTAGAGGGATGTCTATCTAAGTGGGAGTTCTTAAGTAATATGATTAATTGAACTTCAATTTATCATGAACTTAGTCCTGTTAGTATTAGCATATCTATGTTGTAGATCAATAGCTCGCGTTTAGCTCCCCTATTTTATTTTTGATATGTTCCTAGAGAAAACTAAGTTGAAAGATGTTAGTAGCAATGATGCGGATAGGATCCGTGCTATGAGGTTTATCCTCATTGATGCACAGAAGAATTATGTCCTTGATGCACCGATAGGTGACAAACCTATTGCAGGAGCAGATGCACATGTTATGAACATTTGGCTAGCTCAATATGATGACTACTTGATAGTTTAGTGCACCATGCTTAAACGGCTTAGAATAGGGACTTCAAAGACGTTTTGAACGTCATGGACCATATGAGATGTTCCAGGAGTTGAAGTTAAATATTTCAAGCAAATACCCGAG
This sequence comes from Triticum urartu, assembly GCF_003073215.2. Lineage (NCBI taxonomy): Eukaryota > Viridiplantae > Streptophyta > Magnoliopsida > Poales > Poaceae > Triticum > Triticum urartu. Next base: position 515,554,679 of record NC_053026.1, read on the forward strand.
TTGAGAGATATGAAGTCTCCAACAAGTTCTATAGATAAAAGATGGAGGAGAATAGCTCAAGCAGTGAGCATGTGCTCAGATAGTCTGGGTACTACAATCGCTTGAATCAAGTGGGAGTTAATCTTCCAGATAAAATAGTGATTGACAGAATTCTCTAGTCACCATCACCAAGTTAGTAAAACTTCGTGATGAACTATAATATGCAAGGGATAACGGAAACGATTCCCAAGCTCTTCGTGATGCTGAAATCGACGAAGGTAGAAATCAAGAAAAGCATCAAGTGTTGATGGTAAACAAAACCACTAGTTTCAAGTAAAGGGACAAAGGGAAGAAAGGGGAACTTCAAGAAGAACGGCAAGCAAGTTGCTGCTCAAGTGAAAAAACCCAAGTCTGGACCTAAGCCTGAAACTGAGTGCTTCTACTGCAAAGGGACTGATCACTGGAAGCGGAACTACCCCAAGTAATTGGCGGATAGAAGGATGGCAAAGTGAACATAGGTATATTTGATATACATGTTATTGATGTGTACTTTACTAGTGTTTATAGCAACCCCTTAGCATTTGATACTAGTTCGATTGCTAAGAATAGTAACTCGAAACGGGAGTTGCAGAATGAACAGAGACTAGTTAGGGGTGAAGTGGCGATGTGTATTGGAAATGGTTCCAAGATTGATATGATCATCATCGCACACTCCCTATACTTTCGGTATTAGTGTTAAATCTAAAATAAATGTTATTTAGTGTTTGCGTTGAGCATGAATATGATTGGATCATGTTTATTGCAATACGGTTATTCATGTAAATTAGAGAATAATTGTTGTTCTGTTTACATGAATAAAACCTTTTATGGTTATACACCCAATGAAATTGGTTTGTTGGATCTCGATCGTAGTGATACACATATTCATAATATTGAAGCCAAAAGATGCAAAGTTAATAATGATAGTGCAACTTATTTGTGGCACTGCCGTTTGGGTCATATTGGTATGAAGAGCATGAAAAAACTCCATGCTGATGGGCTTTTGGAATCACTTGATTATGAATCAGTTGATGCTTGCGAACCATGCCTCATGGGCAAGATGACTAAGACTCCGTTCTCCGGAACAATGGAGCAAGCAACAAACTGGATGGAAATAATACATACCAATGTATGCAGTCCAATGAGTGTTGAGGCTCGCGGAGGGTATCGTTATTTTCTGACCTTCACAGATGATTTGAGCAGATATGGGTATATCTACTTGATGAAACATAAGTCTGAAACATTTGAAAAGTTCAAAGAATTTTAGAGTGAAGTGGAAAATCATCGTAACAAGAAAATAAAGTTTCTACGATCTGATCGCAGAGGCGAATATTTGAGTTACGAGTTTGGTCTTCAATTAAAACAATGTGAAATAGTTTCACAAACTCATGCCACCTGGAACACCATAGTGTAATGGTGTATCCAAACGTCGTAATCATACTTTACTAGATATGGTGCGATCAGATTTACCACTATCGTTTTGGGGTTATGCATTAGAGACGACCGCATTCACATTAAATAGGGCACCATCGAAATCGGTTGAGACGACGCCTTATGAACTTTGGTTTGGCAAGAAACCAAAGTTGTCGTTTTTGAAAGTTTGGGGCTGCAATGCTTATGTGAAAAAGTTTCATCTTGATAAGCTCAAACCCAAGTCGGAGAAGTGCATCTTCATAGGATACCCAAAAGTAATTGTTGGGTACACCTTCTATCACAGATCCGAAGGCAAGATATTTGTTGCTGAGAATGGATCCTTTCTAGAGAAGGAGTTTCTCTCGAAAGAAGTGAGTGGGAGGAAAGTAGAACTTGATGAGGTAACTGTACCTGCTCCCTTATTGGAAAGTAGTTCATCGCATAAATCTGTTTCTGTGACTCCTACACCAATTAGTGAGGAAGCTATTGATGATGATCATGTAACTTTAGATCAAGTTACTACCGAATCTCATAGGTCAACCAGAGTGAGATCCGCACCAGAGTGGTACGGTAATCCTGTTCTGGAGGTCATGACCATGACGAACCTACGAACTATGAGGAAGCGGTGATGAGCCCAGATTCTGTGAAATGGCTTGAGGCCATGACATCTGAGATGGGATCCATGTATGAGAACAAAGTGTGGACTTTGGTTGACTTGCCCGATGATCAGCAAGCCATAGAAAATAAATGGATCTTCAAGAGGAAGACAGATGCTGATAGTAGTGTTACTATCTACAAAGCTAGAATTGTCGCAAAAGGTTTTCGACAAGTTCAAGGTGTTGACTACGATGAGAGTTTCTCACTCGTATCTATGCTTAAGTCTGTCCGGATCATGTTAGCAATTGCCGCATTTTATGAAATCTGGCAAATGGATAAACAAAACTGCATTCCTTAATGGATTTATTAAAGAAGAGTTGTATATGATGCAACCATAAGGTTTTGTCAAACCTAATGGTGCTAACAAAATATGCAAGCTCCAGCGATCCATCTATGGACTGGTGCAAGCATCTTGTAGTTGGAATATACACTTTGATAAGTTGATCAAAGCATATGGTTTTATACAGACTTGCGGTGAAGCCTGTATTTACAAGAAAGTGAGTGGGAGTACTACAACATTTCTGATAAGTATATGTGAATGACATATTGTTGATCCGAAATAATGTAGAATTATTCTACAAAGCATAAAGGAGTGTTTGAAAGGAGTTTTTCAAAGAAAGACCTCGGTGAAGCTGCTTACATATTGAGCATCAAGATCTATAGAGATAGATCAAGACACTTGATAAGTTTTTCAATGAGTACATACCTTGACAAGTTTTTGAAGTAGTTCAAAATGGAACAGTCAAAGAAAGAGTTCTTGCCTGTGTTACAAGGTGTGAAATTGAGTAAGACTCAAAGCCCGACCACGACAGAAGATAGAAATAGAATGAAAGTCATTCCCTATGCCTCAGCCATAGGTTCTATAAAGTATGCCATGCTGTGTACTAGATCTATTGTATACCCTACACTGTTTTTTGGCAAGGGTGTACAATGGTGATCTAGGAGTAGATCACTGGACAGCGGTCAAAACTATCGTTAGTGGAATAAGGATATGTTTCTCAATTATGGAGGTGACAAAAGGTTCACCGTAAAGGGTTATGTCGATGCACATTTTGACACTGATCCAGATGACTCTAAGTCTCAATCTGGATACATTTTGAAAGTGGGAGCAATTAGCTAGAGTAGCTCCGTGCAGAGCATTGTTGACATAGATATTTGCAAAATACATAAGGATCTGAATGTCGCAGACCCGTAGACTAAACTTCTCTCACAAGCAAAACATGATCACACCTTAGTACTCTTTGGGTGTTAATCACATAGTGATGTGAACTAGATTATTGACTGTAGTAAACCCTTTGGGTGTTGGTCACATGTCGATGTGAACTATGGGTGTTAATCACATGGTGATGTGAACTATTGGTATTAAATCACATGGCGATGTGAACTAGATTATTGACTCTAGTGCAAGTGGGAGACTGAAGGAAATATGCCCTAGAGGCAATAATAAAGTTATTATTTGTTTCCTTATATCATGATAAATGTTTATTATTCATGCTAGAATTGTATTAACCGGAAACATAATACATGTGTGAATACATAGACAAACAGAGTGTCACTAGTATGCCTCTACTTGACTAGCTCCTTGATCAAAGATGGTTATGTTTCCTAACCATAGACATGAGTTGTCATTTGATTAATGGGATCACATCATTAGGAGAATGATGTGATTGACTTGACCCATTTCGTTAGCTTAGCACTTTATCGTTTAGTTTGTTGCTATTGCTTTCTTCATGACTTATACATGTTCCTATGACTATGAGATTATGCAACTCTCGTTTACCGGAGGAACACTTTGTGTGCCACCAAACGTCACAACGTAACTGGGTGATTATAAAGGTGCTCTACAGGTGTCTCCAAAGGTACTTGTTGGGTTGGCGTATTTCGAGATTAGGATTTGTCACTCCGATTGTCGGAGAGGTATCTCTGGGCCCACTCGATAATGCACATCACTATAAGCCTTGCAAGCATTGCAACTAATGAGTTAGTTGCGGGATCATGTATTACAAAACGAGTAAAGAGACTTGCTGGTAATGAGATTGAACTAGGTATTGAGATACCGACGATTGAATCTTGGGCAAGTAACATACCGATGACAAAGGGAACAACGTAAGTTGTTATGCGGTCTGAGCGATAAAGATCTTCGTAGAATATGTGGGAGCCAATATGAACATTGAGGTTCCGCTATTGGTTATTGACCGGAGACATGTCTCGGTCATGTCTACATAGTTCTCGAACCCTACTTCTCGAACCCGTAGGGTTCGCACGCTTAAAGTTTCGATGATAGTTATATTATGAGTTTATATGTTTTGATGTACTGAAGGTTGTTCGGAGTCCCGGATGTGATCTCGGACATGACGAGGAGTCTCGAAATGGCCGAGACATGAATATTGATATATTGGAAGCCTATGTTTGGATATCGGAAGTGTTCCGGGTGAAATCGGGATTTTACCGGAGTACCGGGAGGTTACCGGAACCCCCCAGGGACTTAATGGGCCTTAGTGGGCCTAGGTGGAAGAGAGGAGAGGCGGCCAGGGCTGGGCCGCGCGCCCCTCCTCCCCCAGTCCGAATAGGACAAGGAGAGGGAGCGGCGCCCCCTTCCTTCTTCTCCTCCACTCTTTCCCCCTCCCAAGTCCTAATCCAACTAGGAAAGGGGGGAGTCCTACTCCCGGTGGGAGTAGGACTCCTCCTGGCGCGCCTCCCCTCTGGCCGGCCGCACCCCCGCTTGCTCCTTTATATACGGGGGCAGGGGGGCACCCCATAGACACAACAATTGATCGTTTGATCTTTTAGCCGTGTGGGGTGCCCCCCTCCACCATAGTCCACCTCGATATTACTGTAGCAGTGCTTAGGCGAAGCCCTGGGTCGGTAGAACATCAACACCGTCACCACGCTGTCGTGCTGACGAAACTCTCCCTCAACACTCGGCTGGATCGGAGTTCAAGGGACGTCATCAGGCTGAGTGTGCTGAACTCGGAGGTGCCATACGTTCGGTACTTGATCGGTCGGATCGTGAAGACGTACGACTACATCAACCGCGTTGTGCTAACGCTTCCGCTTTCGGTCTACGAGGGTACATGGACAACACTCCCCCCTCTCGTTGCTTTGCATCACCATGATCTTGCGTGTGCGTAGGAATTTTTTTGAAATTACTACGTTCCCCAACACCTATAACCTGTAATAATTCTTTGAGGAATCAATTCATCTTTATCATTAGGAACGACAGTGATACCTCCCTTCTTAGGGACACAATGGACAGGACTTACCCACTGACTATTAGCAACGGGATAGATTATACCTGCCTCAAGGAGCTTTAGTATTTCCTTTCTTACCAATTCTTTCATTTTAGGATTCAGCCGTCGTTGATGATCACGAACTAGTTTAGCATCTTCTTCCAAATTAATTTTATGTTGACATAGAGTGGGACTAATGCCCTTAAGATCATCAAGAGTATACCCAATAGCAGCACGGTGCTTATTCAGAGTTTTCAATAATCTCTCCTCCTCATGCTCTGAAAGGTTAGCACTAATAATAACAGGATATATCTTTTTCTCATCAAGATAATCATATTTAAGCGTATCAGGTAACAGTTTAAGCTCAAACACGGGATCACCCTTGGGTGGAGGAGGATCCCCTAGGATTTCAACAGGCAAATTGTTTTTCAGAATAGGTTCCTGTTTAAAGAATACTTCGTCTATTTCCATTCTTTCATTCATAAACATATCATTTTCATGGTCTAGCAAATATTGTTCTAAAGGATCACTAGGAGGTACGACAATTGAAGCAAGACCAATAATTTCATCCTTACTAGGTAATTCTTCTTCACGGTGTTGTCTACTAAATTTAGAGAAATTAAATTCATGAGTCATATCATCTAAACTGATAGTAACAACATCCCTTTTGCAATCTATGGTAGCATTAACGGTGTTTAAGAAGGGTCTACCAAATATAATGGGACAAAGGCTATCTTGTGGGGAACCAAGAATAAGAAAATCAGCAGGATATTTAGTTTTCCCACACAAGACTTCAACATCTCTAACAATTCTCATTGGTGAAATAGTATCTCTATTGGCAAGTTTAATTGTGACATCAATATCTTCTAACTCAACAGGTGCAATATCATGCATAATTTCTCTATATGGGCTAATAGGTATTGCACTAGCACTAGCACTAGCACTCATATCACATAAACCATGATAACAATGATCTCCTATTTTAACAGAAATAACAAGCATGCCTACCACAGGTCTAGGTTTATCTTTAGCACAAGGTTTAACAAATCTAGCAGTTTCATCACAGAAAAAAATAACATGCCCATCAATATTATCAGAAAAGAGATCTTTAACAATAGCAATATTAGGTTCAACTTTAATTTGCTCATGAGGTGTATAAGTTTTAATATTGCTTTTACAAACCACAATTGAAGCTTTAGCATGATCCTTTATCCTAACAGGAAAAGGTGGGTTCTCAACATAAGAAGTAGGAACAATAGGATCATTATAAGTGACAATCTTTTCTTCAACTCTAATAGGTGCAGCTATTTTTACTTCTATGGGAGGATGATATTTAAACCACTTCTCCTTGGGGAGATCAACATAAGTAGCAAAAGATTCACAGAAAGAAGCTACTATCTCAGAGTCAAGTCCATATTTAGTGCTAAATTTACGAAAAACATCGGTATCCATAAAACATTTAACACGATAAAAACTAGGTGTCATACCTGACTCCTTACCTTTGTCGAGGTCCCAATCTTCAGAGTTGCGTTTAATTCTTTCCAATAAATCCCATTTGATGTAACATCCCAAAATTCTAAATTTTGGAATTTTATAATAAATAGATAGATTTGATTGATTGTTTGATTGATTGTATGAAAGTGAGTGAATTCGAAACGTTTTGAAAGTTAAATGAGAGGGAATAAAAGGACTTTCCCAAACTTTCATTTTTTCATTCGTGATCTCCATGAATTCAAATTCTTTTCAACCCAAAACCCTAGAGAGAAGATGACATGACTTCTTCCATTTAAATTAAATAAGAAGGGTTGTTGAAAATATTTGAATTTCATTTGGAAATATTTCAATTCATAAACTTCATGCAGCTCAATGATTTTCATGATTTTCATAAGAGTTATTTTCTTGGTTTTGATGTTTTCCGAATCGTCTTCTTCATTCTTTCTGATCTTTTGAGTGATTGCTTATGTGTGGTTACTATTGCTTGCTTACGATAGATTGACCGGAGTGTGACGAGTAGATCTATCAAGAGTTTTGAGTGCGAATCATCTTCATCAACATTGCAGGCAAGTTCACACTTTGATCATACCTCTTTCATACCCAGTTTTTATTGCATTAGATCAAACCTCAAACATTGCATGATTAGGATCTAATTAAATTGTGGGTATTGGGAAATAGTTGATGAGGTAGGAACCTATTGCCCTGCATTCAAACCTTGGGAGTTACTATTACGTTATGCTTATAGTGCCATGCTATGCTCGTAGACGTGGATTGGGTTTTGAGAGTATTCATGACAGATGTGAGATTGTTAATTAATGGTTTACTTAAGGTGGCAACTTAAACACACATCTGGGTGGATTGAGGTACCTGGGTATTCCAGGATTTCCTGTCTAGGCACCTGGGTAGACCAGGATTGCCTGTTTTTTTTATGGACCGCCACCCAGGCTCAAAGGGATCATGAGATTTTTCATACTAGAAACTTCCGTGTGCAGCCACAAGCTATTATGGGCTCTAGCATAGTTGATTAAGTCGTGCGAACTCTTACAGGGTAGATTAGCAGATGTAGGGGAAAGTAGGTGTAACGGTCTATCCATCGTAAGGTGCTAGCGCTTCTGAAAGACTATGTCTCGGTCATCCGTCTTCTCAAACACCATGTAGTGCGAGAAACCAAACGGAGGCGATCGAGTCTTGTGGGGAAAAGTGCGCAAACCTCTGCAGAGTGTATAAACTAATCATGATTAGCTGTGTCCCCGGTTATGGACGTCTTGAGTATCTAGTACCTGGATTATCATGTGAATCTCATCATGTTACTTTAAATGAATATTGTTGGGTTTTAATGATGATGCTTAATTGGGATTGAGAATGCTGTCAACCATTCTCAATGTTCAACAAGCACCATGATAGTTAAATAAAATTTATTCCTTTGCAGTAGGGAAAAATTGGCTTTTCGCAAAAACCTTATAACCATAGAGCTTTTTCACCAGCCAAATATGCATGTAGTGATAGCCTTTATTCATCATTCTCTATGGTGTGAATTTGCCAGTACATTCAATGTACTGACCCTTTGTGGCTGCAACGTCTCATCTTGCAGGATTTCTTACGACGAGTAAGTGATACATTAGGGTTACGATTTCTACACTCAACTTTGCCGTTGGTGTTGATGGGAATCCACAACCTTGTTACTTCCGCTATTTTGGATTGAGGTAATAGTATTTTATGTTACTTATACATGTGATTTACCTCTGTTATAAATCCTCGAGTACTGTGTGTGTCAGCATACCGATCCAGGGATGACACTTAAGCACAGAGACTTGATCCATTCGGGTCGGGTCGCTACAAGATGGTATCAGAGCACATGTTGACTGTAGGACGTGACCCTAGAAACTGGCAAGCCCATAGCAAAGATTTTCTCTACAACTTTCCCTTTCAAAAGATCTTTTACCTCTCTTCTCTTCTGAGCTTATTCAAAAATTCCCTTTAGTGAGACCATACCTCTTTCCCCTTTTGACCACACGAAGATTCGACTGATGAGACCACTCCAAGAAGTACAAGATATCGGACAACTAAGACCACTTCGGAATGAAGAGTATTTTCCGTGCATCTGAATAATGGAAACTACAACGGTTGAAGACCGAAGACAAGTAGAATTTGAAGGCTCTGAAGAATTCCCAGATTTGTATGACCTAGGAAGGCTACCCTTATGGAACTTGGCAGACTATGGAAGTTGTCAATATCCGAGATCAAGGTGTATCGGAGAAAGACTAAAACAAGGAGCATGAGAACTCGAAGTTTTGTCAAAGAAAACCCTAAGGCAGGAGATATCAACTATGGAATGATAGCTCATGGGAATGACAAGAGCAGAAACACGGTTATCCGTGATGTCATCGCCCGCTGAAGCTATTGTCACCGTGCTGAGTTAAGGATGCATTTCTTCAGAATGGATTTGATGGAAGAAGGCTGATGGAGCACCTATTAGTAAGATGAAGTTTTAACTTTAGCCGGTGTATCACCAGGATCTGGGGTAGTACATCAAGAAGTTTAAGGTGGAGCTCCATGAAGCCGTATTAGACAAGGAAGCATTTCGTGAAGAACTCAAGAACCAAAAGCTGAAAGTAGCCAAGCTGGAGGAGCCACAACCTCGAGATACCGGAGATTCGTCAGGAACTGAAGGACAGTAGGACCATGGTTCATGCCAAGGATGTTGAAACCTGGAACTTTGGAACGCAACTCCAAAAATAATTAAAGGAGGTCACGAGAGACTTCGCGTCAACAGAGTTGATCTGGCAAAAGAACTTGAGAAAGACAAGCATGATTGGAAGAAGCCATTGGAGGCATGAACAAGACTTGATGGGTTTGATGACTTTGAAGATTTATTGACCTTTAGAAGACCAAACCCCTGTTATACACTTACATTAGATGCGACGTTTGTGAGCTGTCATTTGTTTGATGTTTTTTTCCGACAGCCACAAATAAAATCTGCCTTTTCAAAACTTTTTGTTTGTATTGTGTGCATCCCTCTCTATCTCTCTTATCTCACCCCAAACCCGTGGACCCAATAGAGGATGAATGAAGATGAGCTTGTATTTTCTGGACCGATGAGTCAGTTGGAGACAGACCGATGGATTCAAAACATGGAGGATCACATGGAGAATAACCCTATAGTCGGAAAGGATATGACCCAGCATGGTCTTCAGTGCTTTGAAAGAGGTGCTGCTACTTGGTGGAGAATGTACCAAACCATCAATGGATGGCAAGGAGTAACCACTTGGAAAGAATTTAAGTTGACTTTGCCAAAGTCTCGGTTTGTGTCCCAGAAGTTGAAGCCTTATGGAAAGGATATGAAGAAACCTTGTGCATGCAAGATTTGTGGAGAAATAGGACACACCCATAAAGAACACAAGGATGAATGCCCTAATTGTCAAGGAAGTCACCCATTTGAAGAATGCCCAATTAGGCAGATTACTTGTTTCTTGTGTGAAGGGACTACCCACTATCCTGCTCAGTGTCACATTTACCCCATGGTACAACGAACCATCCAGCAGAAGAAAGAAGTAATGAAAGGAGCCCTTATGGAAATTTTAGAAGAACCGGTGATGAAGGAAGAGATGGAGGACACGACCAAAGAAGAACCAAGTAAACCCTTCACTAAGTCTTGCTACTCATGTGGAGAAGAAGGACACATCTCCCAAAATTGTTTGAATGGGGATCTAGTAGAATTCCCAACAGAGGAAGTAGAGTATGACCCACAGGAAATAGAAGCCCTAATTGGAATGGAAAAGTCCAGAAAGAGAAGCAGAGTGGATTCCAGGAAGGATCTGAGCCATATCACATGTTATAGGTGCAAGGAGTCAGGGCACTACCTCAACAGTTACCCAAAAAGGAAACCTCGATACTTGTCAGAAGTAATATGTTTTAGTTGTAATGGAGTAGGGCACTTTGCCAGAGAATGCCCCAAGGAGAAGGAGACTTGTGATAAATAGTTGAGTCTGTGAGAAGTATAGTTGTAGAAGTGAGAACATTTTCTTTTATATTGAGGTGTTGAGTTGAGACATGTAATGGAAAGGCGAGAGATTGTAGTCAATTGAGACTAAATAAAATTAGCATCGTTGGTACTGATATGGATTTTATGAGTTGTTACCCTATGAAGAAGAATTTTGACCATTTTTGAGGATATGAGAAATATGGTCTATGGAAGATTTGTGCATTTTAAGGGTGGGAGTACCCTGTAAGAACCGTTGACCCCTGGAAAAGATAAGGATACTCCACCGAGTGGATTTCGGACAAAATGAATACGAGTTTTGTCTCGATATGTGTGATACCCCAAGAGTATGTAGGATAAAGTTGGAGACCGTCAGTTGTTTGGACCAAATGTGATCAAGGAGTCAGAAGAGAATGTTAAGTTGATGCGAGATAGACTGGAGGTAGCTTAGTCCAGGCAGAAGAGTTATGCAGACTAAAAAAACGCAAGGATGTAGTCTAGGAAATTGGAGACAGAGCATGTCTCCGTGTGTCCCCTCTGCGAGGAGTTAAACGATTTGGAGTTAAGGGATAGTTAGCCCTGAGATTTGTAGGACCATACCGAGTTTTGGAGCATATGGGAGAAGTGGCCAACAAGTTGGAGTCACCCGAACGACTGTCAGGAGTTCATGATGTGTTTCATGTTTCCCAGTTGAAGAAGTGCCATGTAGAGATGGCCAATATTCCCCTGTAAGGACGCTTGACCCTGGAAAGGATAATGATGTTCCATGAAGTGGAATATGGACTCCATAAGTATAAGTTTTTATCTCGGTATGTGGGATATCCCACGAGAATGAAGAAATGAATTACTATTGGATATAAAGGAGGTATGATGTTGGAAATATGGATCAATGGAAACTCCATGATGAGTCTGAGTAATCATGTCCTAGTTTGGTGCCAATAAAAGGAAGGAAGACAATACAATTGGATGGATTTAAGAATACTAGGAAGTTGGAAGTTGGAATAATGATCAATTGCCCGATGATAAGTTCAAGGACTACAAGTGATGAGATGGGCCATAACCCACAGGCCCCAGGACCTGCCAAGAAGCAAGCACATTCTTGCTGAAGGAAAAACCCTAGAAGAGGATATGCCTTTATCAATAGACGATCTTATAGGAGCTTACGCAAACCTGAGAGTTGTGAAGGAACGATAGAAGGTTGTTTGGCTTGCAGAATCTATGGATTTATCCGAACTTGGTTCGTCGACAAGAGAAATTCTGCAATGCTTGTGAGGATGACCGAGTGTTAGAATGCGAGATTCGCTAAACCGTATACAAGGTAATGATTTGGGTGCAGGATGGATTGATCACCATACCGACTTACTCTTATTGTTCGCCTTGCTATATGGGATGGTAAATCTAAGTGACTTACCTATAGTAGAGAGACGGCGATATTAAACCTTGTTTAAGCCTTAGAATGGTATAGGTATTTTTTTCCCTTATACAAGGCAGCTTTTGCCAACCGTAGGTTATACGGTGAGGATCAACCCAGACCCATTTCCTGCAGGAGAAACCATAAATTGTTGACCACCATGAGATATCGATAGTTGTTTAGTTTGGCGCCGGACCTATCAGCTATGAATACCCAATCTCGGAATAACCTTACCAAGATGAAAGGACAAAAGAATTGAGGAAAAGGTTATGCCGTTACCGGAAGAACCCAGACAAAAGAATTATACTGAAGATCTGAGAAGACCGGCCCCGTCAAGAATAAGGATGGAGTATATGAGTTTTGATGGAACCGTAACAATGTTTCTAAGGGTGGTAGCACCCCAGACCCCCTGTGATGATCGATGGAGTTTGAGGAGACCCCCAAACCCTAACCTTTTCTTTCTAGCCTCTCCGAATCTTGAGGACGAGATTCATTTTAAGGGTGGTAGGTTTGTAACATCCCAAAATTCTAAATTTTGGAATGTTATAATAAATAGATAGATTTGATTGATTGTTTGATTGATTGTCTGAAAGTGAGTGAATTCGAAACGTTTTGAAAGTTAAATGAGAGGGAATAAAAGGACTTTCCCAAACTTTCATTTTTTCATTCGTGATCTCCATGAATTCAAATTATTTTCAACCCAAAATCCTAGAGAGAAGATGACATGACTTCTTCCATTTAAATTAAATAAGAAGGGTTGTTGAAAATATTTGAATTTCATTTGGAAATATTTCAATTCATAAACTTCATGCAGCTCAATGATTTTCATGAGAGAAGATAAAATGACTTCTTCAAATTATATGAAATACGAGTTGGGAGTATCAAAGAATTAAATTCAAAGATCTTTTGAATTTATTTTCAATTTGGAGTTATTTGAGTTTTATTCAAATTATTTTTCTCCAAAAACAAAATACATGGAAAATAGGGTAACATGATTCCCTACAGTAGAAAATTGGAGAAAAATTAATTTGAAATCATTTTGGTATTTTTTAAAATGATTTATATTGGATTTTATTAGACCAGTAGCACTCTTTGATTTATCTGAATTTGTGTGGATTTTATTTGACATTATAAAAATGTTCATGTCGTAGAGAATCTTTTTCTGAAAATTTTGGTATATTATATGCCTATATAATATTCCTATTTAAATTGTTTTACCATTTTTTCTTTGTGTGAAAAAAATGTTTATTAAGAAAAAGAGTTTCCCTTCGCCGACTGGGCCGGCCCAGCATCTCGCCAGGCCGCGGCCCAGCTCCCCGCCGCCGTCCCTGCCATCTCCGACGGGGACTCCTTCCCCGGAGTCCGCCGCGCCGCCGCCTCCTCTGCCCCCTCGCCCACGCCTCGCGCCTCCTCCCCTCCTTAAATAGCGGCCCCGGGCCCCGCCTCTCTCTCTCGCTGGCACGCCGCGCCTCCCGCATCACGCTGCTGCCCCACGCTGCGGATCGCCAACTGCCGCCTGTGAGGTCCTCCGCCGAAGCCGCAGCCACGCCGCCGTCGCACCCCGCTCGCCGCCGTAGCTGCCGTCGCCGCACCGCCTTCCGCCGACGCCGCCCCGCACCGCAGCTAGTTCCGCTGCCGCTCCCTGCCGTCGCGCCGAAGCTGCCGCCGTCGCCGCCTCGCCGGAGACTCATCGGAAAACCGCCACCGCCATCGGTTTATTTCGCCCGAGCCGGTAAAAGCCGCTGCTTTTCTTTCGGTTTTATAAAACAAAACCTTAGATCGGTTTTCTATAGAAAACCTAGATCTGATTTTTTTAAGTTTAGTTATGTAGTAAACGTTTACTGTTTATCCCTTCGCAGCGAACGAATTCATTCGTTAGTGTCCGGTAACGAATGTTCGTTATTTAGCCTTCTCTTTTTCTGTTAGTTTTAGACAGGGACTTCTTTGTAGATGTTTTATTTATAGTTTAGTCCCTAATCTTCAAACCCTCACATCTTTTTACTCGTTTGTCCAAATCCAACGAAACCAACGCCCACGTCTTTGTTATGATCTCCTCTATCCAGTAATCCAACTCAAACATGTTTTTGAAAAGTTTAAAATTTGAATTAGATCAGATTTGAATTCAAACTTCGTTTGATCATAACTTGAGTTTCGTAGCTCCGTTTGAGTTGATTATTTTTGCAAATCGAAGCTCTTGACCTAAACTTTCTGATAAGGCCAAATTCATATAATTCTGGTACTGTTAGAAATTGTTTTATGTTGCAAGAGTTATTTGCTTGGTTTTGATGTTTTCCGAATCGTCTTCTTCGTTCTTTTTGATCTTTTGAGTGATTGCTTATGTGTGGTTACTATTGCTTGCTTACGATAGATTGACCGGAGTGTGACAAGTAGATCTATCAAGAGTTTTGAGTGCGAATCATCTTCATCAACATTGCAGGCAAGTTCACACTTTGATCATACCTCTTTCATACCCAGTTTTTATTGCATTAGATCAAACCTCAAACATTGCATGATTAGGATCTAATTAAATTGTGGGTATTGGGAAATAGTTGATGAGGTAGGAACCTATTGCCCTGCATTCAAACCTTGGGAGTTACTATTACGTTACGCTTATAGTGCCATGCTATGCTCGTAGACGTGGATTGGGTTTTTGAGTATTCATGACAGATGTGAGATTGTTAATTAATGGTTTACTTAAGGTGGCAACTTAAACACACATCTGGGTGGATTGAGGTACCTGGGTATTCCAGGATTGCCTGTCTAGGCACCTGGGTAGACCAGGATTGCCTGTTTTTTTATGGACCGCCACCCAGGCTCAAAGGGATCATGAGATTTTTCATACTAGAAACTTCCGTGTGTAGCCACAAGCTATTATGGGCTCTAGCATAGTTGATTAAGTCGTGCGAAATCTTACAGGGTAGACTAGCAGATGTAGGGGAAAGTAGGTGTAACGGTCTATCCATCGTAAGGTGCTAGCGCTTCTGAAAGACTATGTCTCGGTCATCCGTCTTCTCAAACACCATGTAGTGTGAGAAACCAAACGGAGGCGATCGAGTCTTGTGGGGAAAAGTGCGCAAACCTCTGCAGAGTGTATAAACTAATCATGATTAGCCGTGTCCCCGGTTATGGACGTCTTGAGTATCTAGTACCTGGATTATCATGTGAATCTCATCACGTTACTTTAAATGAATATTGTTGGGTTTTAATGATGATGCTTAATTGGGATTGAGAATGCTGTCAACCATTCTCAATGTTCAGCAACCACCATGATAGTTAAATAAAATTTATTCCTTTGTAGTAGGGGAAAAATGGCTTTTCGAAAAAACCTTATAACCATAGAGCTTTCCCACCAGCCAAATATGCATGTAGTGATAGCCTTTATTCATCATTCTCTATGGTGTGAATTTGCCAGTACATTCAATGTACTGACCCTGTGTGGCTGCAACGTCTCATGTTGCAGGATTTCTTACGACGAGTAAGTGATACGTTAGGGTTACGATTTCTACACTCAACATTGCCGTTGGTGTTGATGGGAATCCACAACCTTGTTACTTCCACTATTTTGGATTGAGGTAATAGTATTTTACGTTACTTATACATGTGATTTACCTCTATTATAAATCATCGAGTACTATGTGTGTCAGCATACCGATCCAGGGATGACACTTAAGCACAGAGACTTGATCCATTCGGGCCGGGTCGCTACATTTGAATTCAATAGGCTTCATCATAAAAGAGCCAGCACAAGAAGTATCAAGCATGGTGCGATAGCTATCAAAAAGCCGAGCATAAAATTTTTGGATAATCATTTCTCTTGAGAGCTGATGATTGGGGCATGAATATAACATTGATTTAAGCCTCCCCCAAGCTTGAGCGATGCTTTCTCCTTCGCGAGGCCAAAAATTATATATATAATTGCGATCACGATGAACAAGATGCAGGATAAAACTTCTGATGAAATTCCAATTTCAATCGTTTGTAATTCCAAGACCCCATATCATCACATAGCCTATACCATGTCGATGCATCTCCCTTCAAAGATAAAGGGAAGACCTTCTTCTTAACAACATCTCCGGGTACACCTGCAAGCTTAAATAATCCACAAACTTCATCCACATATATTAGATGCTCATCAGGATGTTTTGTTCCATCTCCTAAAAAGGGATTAGCTAGCAGTTTTTCTTTCATACCCGAAGGAATTTCAATGCAGGCATTTTCATTTTCAGTAGGTTCAGTAGGTTGAGGAGAAACTCTTTGCTCTACTGGTCGGGGTGAAGTTACCCCGAACAAGCCCCTCAGAGGATTACTTTCCATAGTAACAAGTGACAGTAAATTTCAGCACACTATATAAATTTTTCCTTACCAAATTCCACCTACCAAAGGTGCTCAACTCCCCGGCAACGGCGCCAGAAAAGAGTCTTGATGACCCACAAGTATAGGGGATCTATCGTAGTCCTTTTGATAAGTAAGAGTGTCGAACCCAATGAGGAGCAGAAGGAAATGATAAGCGGTTTCCAGCAAGGTATTCTCTGCAAGTACTGAAATAAGTGGTAACAGATAGTTTTGTGATAGGATAATTTATAACGAGCAACAAGTAACAAAAGTAAATAAAGTGCAGCAAGGTGGCCCAATCCTTTTTGTAGCAAAGGACAAGCCTGGACAAACTCTTATATAGATAAAAGCGTTCCCGAGGACACATGGGAATATCATCAAGCTAGTTCTCATCACGCTCATATGATTCGCGTTCGGTACTTTGGTAATTTGGTATGTGGGTGGACCTGTGCTTGGGTACTGTCCTTACTTGGACAAGCATCCCACTTATGATTAACCTCTATTGCAAGCATCCACAACTACAACAAAAGTATTAAGGTAAACCTAACCATAGCATGAAACATATGGATCCAAATCAGCCCCTTACAAAGCAACGCATAAACTAGGGTTTAAGCTTCTGTCACTCTAGCAACCCATCATCTACTTACTACTTCCCAATGCCTTCCTCTAGGCCCAAATAATGGTGAAGTGTCATGTAGTCGACGTTCACATAACACCACTAGAGGAGAAACAACATACATCTCATCAAAATATCGAATGAATACCAAATTCACATGACTACTAATATCAAGACTTCTCCCATGTCCTCAGGAACAAACGTAACTACTCGCAAAGCATAAACATGTTCATAATCAGAGGGGTATTAATATGCATATAGGATCTGAACATATGATCTTCCACCAAATAAACCAACTAGCATCAACTACAAGGAGTAATTAACACTACTAGCAACCTACTAGCACCAATCCCGGACTTGGAGACAAGAATTGGATACAAGAGATGAACTAGGGTTTTGAGAGGAGATGGTGTTGATGAAGATGTTGATGGAGATTGCCCTCTCCCGATAAGAGGAGCATTGGTGATGACGATGGCCTCCGGGAGGGAAGTTTCCCCGGCAGAACAACTCTACCGGAGCCCTAGATTGGTTCCGCTAAGGTTCCGCCTCGTGGCGGCGGAGTTTCGTCCGAGAAGATGGCTTCTTATTTTTTTCCCATCGAAAGACTTCATATAGCAGAAGATGGCCACCAGAGGGCCACCAAGGGGCCCACGAGGTAGGGGGGCGCACCCAGGGGGTAGGGAGCGCCCCCACCCTCGTGGGCAGGGTGGGCCTCCCTGGTGAATTTCTTCCGCTGAGTATTTTATATATATTCTGAAAACGTCTTCCGTGAAGTTTCAGGACTTTTGGAGCTGTGCAGAATAGGTCTCTAATATTTGCTCCTTTTCCGGCCCAGAATCCCACCTGCCGACATTCTCCCTCTTTATGTAAACCTTGCAAAATAAGAGAGAATAGGCAGAAGTATTGTGACATAATGTGTAATAATAGCCCATAATGCAATAAATATCAATATAAAAGCATGATGCAAAATGGACGTATCAGCATGTCATACCGTGTGATATGCGCATGGTGCACACTTCCCCATCCTCTTGTGCTTCACTCGGCAGGAGCAGCTCGCGGCACGACACACGCTGACCTGGCACACATTTCTGGCGACCCTACCTTGTCTTCCTCCCCACTCTACGTAGCCACAACCATAGACCGCATCTGCTCACACCTAACACGTCACTCTACTGCGCCGCCAAATCCTCCCTGGTCGGTGCAACATGCTCAAAATAGCTCCTGAATCGACACGATTCTTCCCAAATGAGCCAACAGAGCTCGAAGTTGTAGGCCGCTCAAACCGCTGGTCGCTTGCGAGACGCAGAGAAATCAATCACTTTCCATTTTCCGCCCGCGCACGGTGGAGAATATAAAGGCCTATTTTACCTCTTCCTCGACGCAAGCGTGACATGACCTCCTGTACTACGCGTATGGTACCCGAACAAACTTGCCTTTTGATGTCGCTTGAACTACGTCGGTATTTCCCCAAAGAGGAAGGGATGATGCAACACAACTATAGTAGGTATTTCCCTCAGTTATGAAACAAGGTATCAATCCAGTAGGAGAACCAAGCAACACTATGTAAACAGTACCTGCACACAAAGAACAAATACTTGCAACCCGACGCTTATGAGGGGTTGTCAATCCCTCTTACGGGTAATGGCATAAGAAATTGTGAAGTTGATGGAATAAATTTGTGATAGATTGGATAAATAGATCTCGGTAAAACGCGAAACAAAATAAATACTCCCTTCATTCCTTGATATAAGGTGTATAGATTTTTGAGAAAAAAATTCCAAAATATAAGGTGTATTACGTTGCACCACTCATTTGGATAATTTTTTAGAGATTTGATTACATTTCCTTATATCATGCAAGTTCCTCTATTTTCTCATGTCAATTAGTCAGGTGTAATCTCACCCAAAACTGGTGAAAGTTTCCCTCCACATGCATTCTTTAATTTCCGTGCCAAAAACTATACACCCTATATTTAGGAATGGAGGGAGTAATAAAAAAGTGCAGCAAAGTATTTATGAGTTTTTGGAATGATAGATCTGAAAACAAAAGCAAATAAAAATAGATCTCAAAGCAAATATGATAAAGAATAGACCCAGGGGCTGTAGATTTCACTTCTGGCTTCTCTCAAGAAATAGCACACGGTGGGTAAACAAATTACTGTTGGGCAATTGATAGAAAATCGAACAGTTATGATGATATCCAAGGCAATGATCAATATATAGGCATCACGTCCAAGATTAGTAGACTGACTCCTGCCTGCATCTACTACTATTACTCCACACATCGATCGCTATCCAACATGCATCTAGTGTATTAAATTCATGGAGAAACGGAGTAATGCAATAAGAATGATGACATGTTGTAGACGAGATCTATTCATGTAGGAATACCCCCCATCTTGTTATCCTTAATAGCAACGATACATGTGTGTCTTGCTGCCCCTTCTGTCACTAGAAAAGAACACCGCACGATCGAACCCATCACAAAACACCTCTTCCCATGGCAACAAAAATCAATCTAGTTGGCCTAACTAAACCAAAATTTCGAAGAACAAATACGAGGCTATAAATAATCATGCATATAAGAGATCAAAGAAGACTCAAATAATATTCATGGATATAGATCTGATCATAAACTCAAAGTTCATCGGATCCCAACAAACACACCGCAAAAAGAGTTACCTCAAATAGATCTCCAAGAGACCATTGTAATGAGAATGAAAAGAGAGAGAGAGAGAGAGATGGAAACCATCTAGCTATTGACTACGGACCCGTAGGTCTATGATGAACTACTCACGCATCATTGAAGAGGCACCAATGAGGATGATGAACCCCTCCATGATGGTGTCTAGATTAGATCTCGTGGTTCTGAAACTTGCGGTGGCTGGAATTGTGTTTCGTTGACTCCCTTAGGGTTTCTGAAATATTTGGGTATTTATAGGGCAAAGAGGCGGTGCGGGAGGCCACCGCGGTGGGCACAACCAACCTGGGCGCGCCCCAGGCGTGCCCTGGTGGGTTGTGCTCCCCTCGAAGCCCCCCTCTAGTACTTCTTTGGTCCATCTGGTGTCTTCTGGTCCAGAAAAATTCTCTAAAATGTTTTGCTGCATTTGGACTCCGTTTGGTATATATTTTCTGTGATGTAAAAAACAAGCAAAAAATAACAACTGGCACTGGGCACTATGTCAATAGGTTAATCCCCAAAAGTGAAGTTGCTATAAAATGATTGTAAAACATTCAAGAATGATAATATAACAGCATGGAACAATAAAAAAATTATAAATACGTTAGAGACATATCACTGTGTCGACGGTTTTGTTGTGCCGAGCCATCGCACGAAGAATTGCCCACAGGCAAGCACATACTCATGTTGAACCTTCATCGAAGGCTAGTGACGGGCGACGCTGGCGGTGGATGACGATGAACCGCACATTTGCTACACCATCATGGTTGGAATGGTGTCACTACTACTCTTCTGTGTGCTCCTCGCCGTCTTCAGCCCCGCCAGGGCCTGCACCATCACCAGCCTGATCGACTTCCTATTCGGCCTCGTCGCCTTGCTCGCGCTCATCGTCCGGGTGCATAGAAATGGGAGCGGCCTCGGTGCGCGGCAGCCTAAGCCAACTGTGCGGCTGGTACACCGGTACATTGGCGGGCTGGCTACCGCAGCGATCAACGCCCTGCCGATGTTCGTGTACAACAACAAGGGCGGCGGTGACGAGCCGCCCGGGAGCTGCCAGCTGCTATGCGTTGTGTGCCTGGAGGAGGTGCAGGGCGGCGAGATGGTGCGGCAGCTGCCACCATGCAGGCACCTGTTCCATGTGGACTGCATCAACATGTGGTTGCACACCTACCGGACGGGACGTGCCCACTCAGCCGCTGCGAATGATAACCCACAAGTATAGGGGATCGCAACAGTTTTCGAGGGTAGAGTATTCAACTCAAATTTATTGATTCGACACCAGGGGAGCCAAAGAATATTCTCAAGTATTAGCAGCTGAGTTGTCAATTCAACCACACCTAGAAACTTAATATCTGCAGCAAAGTGTTTAGTAGCAAAGTAATATGATAGTAGTGATAACGGTAGCAAAAGGTAACAGTAGTAAAAGTAATATTTTTGGTATTTTGTAGTGATGATAGCAATAGCAACGAAAAAGTAAATAAGCGAAGAACAATATATGGAAAGCTCGTAGGCAATGGATCGGTGATGGAGAATTATGCCGGATGCGTTTCATCATGTAACAGTCATAACCTAGGGTGACACAGAACTAGCTCCAGTTCATTGATATAATGTAGGCATGTATTCCGAACATAGTCATACCTGCTTATGGAAAAGAACTTGCACGACATCTTTTGTCCTACCCTCCCGTGGCAGCGAGGTCCTTACGGAAACTAAGGAATATTAAGGCCTCCTTTTAATAGAGAACTGAAACAAAGCATTAACACATAGTGAATACATGAACTCCTCAAACTACGGTCATCACCGGTAAGTATCCTGATTATTGTCACTTCGGGGTTAATGGATCATAACACATAATAGGTGACTATAGACTTGCAAGATAGGATCAAGAACACTCATATATTGATGAAAACATAATAGGTTCAGATCCGAAATCATGGCACTCGGGCCCTAGTGACAAGCATTAAGCATAGAAAAGTCATAGCAACATCAATCTCAGAACATAGTGGACACTAGGGATCAAACCCTAACAAAACTAACTCGATTACATGATAGACCCCATCCAACCCATCACCGTCCAGCAAGCCTACGATGGAATTACTCACGCACGGCGGTGAGCATCATGAAATTGGTGATGGAGGATGGTTGATGATGACGATGGCGACCGATTCCCCTCTCCGGAGCCCCGAACGGACTCCACATTAGCCCTCCCGAGAGGTTTTAGGGCTTGGCGGCGGCTCCGTATCGTAAAACGCGATGATTTCTTCTCTCTGATTTTTTTCTCATCGAAACTCAATATATGGAGGTGGAGTTGGAGTCAGAGAGGCAACAAGGGGCCCACGAGGTAGGGGGGCGCGCCCTAGGGGGGCAGGCACGCCCCCACCCTCGTGGAGAGACGGTGGGCCCCCTGGCCTTCATCTTTGGCAGGTATTTTTCTTATTTTCTGAAAAGTGTCTCCGTGAAGTTTCAGGTCATTCCGAGAACGTTTGCTCCTGCACATAAATAACACCATGGTAATTCCGCTGAAAACAGCGTCAGTCCGGGTTAGTTCCATTCAAATCATGCAAGTTAGAGTCCAAAACAAGGGCAAAAGTGTTTGGAAAAGTAGATACATTGGAGACGTATCAACTCCCCCAAGCTTAAACCTTTGCTTGTCCTCAAGCAATTCAGTTGACAAACTAAAAGTGATAAAAAAACTTTTACAAACTCTGTTTGCTCTTGTTGTTGTAAATATGTAAAGCCAGCACTCAAGTTTTCAGCAAAGATTATAACTAACCACATTCGCAATAACGCATAGGTCTCAAGTTACTCACATCAATAGCATAATCAACTAGCGAGCCATAATAATAAAACTCGGATGACAACACTTTCTGAAAACAATCATAATATGATATAATAGGATGGTACCCCGCTAGCCCTTTCTAAGACCACAAAACATAAATGCAGAGCACCTTTAGAGACCAAGGACTGACTAGACATTGTAATTCATGGTAAAAGAGATCCAGTCAAGTCACACTCAATGTAAACTAACAGTAATGAATGCAAATGAAAGCGGTGCTCTCCAACTGGTGCTTTATAATAAGAGGATGATGACTCAGCATAAAAGTAAATAGATAGGCCCTTCGCAGAGGGAAGCAGGGATTTGTAGAGGTGCCAGAGCTCGGTTTTGAAACAAAGGTAAATAATATTTTGAGTGGTATACTTTCATTGTCAACATAACAACCAAGAGCTGGCGATATCTTCCATGCTACACACATTATAGGCGGTTCCCAAACAGAATGGTAAAGTTTATACTCCCCCTTCCACCACAAGCATCAATCCATGGCTTGCTCGAAACAACGAGTGCCTCCAACTAACAAGAGTCCCAGGGGGAGTTTTGTTTGCAATTATTTTGATTTAGTTTGCATAAAGCATGTGACTGGGCATCCCGGTGACCAGCCATTTATCTCGTGAGTGAGGAGCAGAGTCCACTCCTCTTGAGAATAACCCGCCTAACATGGAAGATATAGACAACCCTAGTTGATACATGAGCTATTCGAGCATACAAAACAGGATATTTATTTGAAGGTTTAGAGTTTGGCACATACAAATTTACTTGGAATGGCAGGTAGATACCGTATATAGGTAGGTATAGTGGACTTATGTGGAATAACTTTGGGGTTTAAGGAGTTTGGATGCACAAGAAGTATTCCCGCTTAGTACAGGTGAAGGCTAGCAAAAGACTGGGAAGCGACCAGCTAGAGAGCGACAACGATCATGAACATGCATTAAAATTAATCAACACTGAATGCAAGCATGAGTAGGATATAATCCACCATGAACATAAATATCATGAAGGCTATGTTGATTTTGTTTCAACTACATGCGTGAACATGTGCCAAGTCAAGTCACTTAAATCATTCAGAGGAGGATACCACCCTATCATACCACATCATAACCATTTTAATAGCATGTTGGTACGCAAGGTAAACCATTATAACTCATAGCTAATCAAGCATGGCATAAGAAACTATGATCTCTAATTGTCATTGCAAACATGTTTATTCATAATAGGCTGAATCAGGAACGATGAACTAATCATATTTACAAAAACAAAAGAGGCCGAGTTCATACCAGCTTTTCTCATCTCAGCCAGTCCATCATATAACATCATAATAGCCCTTCACTTGCATGACAGAACGATGTGAATAATAATAATAGTGCACGTGCATTGGACTAAGCTGGAATCTGCAGGCATTCAATAAACAGGAGGAGACAAGGCAATATGGGCTCTTTTGTCAGATCAACAATAATGCATATAAGAGCCACTTCAACAATTTAATCATGGTCTTCTCCTATCGACCCCCAAAGAAAAGAAACGAAATAAAACTATTTACACGGGAAAGCTCCCAATAAGCAAAAGAAGAACATGAAATCTTTTTGGGTTTTCTTTTTAATTACTACTACAAGCATGGAAAGTAAACTAATTAAAAGCTACAACTATTTTTTTTTGGTTTTTCTTAAGGTTTATTAAACACACAAGAAGAAAGCATAAAAAGGAAAATAAACTAGCATGGATGATACAATGAAAAGTATGAGCACCGACATCTAGCAATGAGTGTGTGAGCATAAATGTAATGTCGGTGAGAAATACGTACTCCCCCAAGCTTAGGCTTTTGGCCTAAGTTGGTCTATGGCCACGGCTGCCCTGACTGATATCCATAATAGTAGCTGGGGTCGTACTGTGATGCAGCAGCTATCGCGTGCTGAGCTGCAGCGTGGCGACGAGCGGCCTCCTCTCTCCTCTCGTACTCATCTGCCTCCTCTCACTACAAGAAATATGTCAACTAGTGACCTTCTGTCAGTGACCCTGGAAGAATTGGTCATAGATCTATGACCATTTCAGACCAATTGGTCAAAAGCTATTCGGGGGGCTCCAAACCCTAAACTATAACGACCATTTTGGTTAGAAAGGTCGTAATTTCCTTACATGAAATGGTCATAAAGCAGATAGCACTGCTTCGCTGCCTTATTTCTAGCTGATCATGACCAATATAGATGGTCATAACCTTGTAAATTGTGGTGGGTTTCTATGACTAGGCGCCACCTCATCAGTTTTGCCTATGTGTCATGTCCATGTGGCAGTTTTTGCCCTAGGTTGTGAAGCAACCTATATTTCTGTCATTCCCAAAATTCCCAAAAAAATCTCATAAATTCTTTGGGTCATATCTTTGTCAAATATGTAAAAAAAACCTTCCTTGCCTAGTTCAAAAATATTCATTTTCCTATTCTATTCAGAAAAACACTTTGTGAAGGAAGTACCACTTTGGCATGTCCAAATGGTATCCATTTTCTACAGTTCTTTCCTCTACCCAAATAACCATCCTCCACCAAATGCCAGCTCAATCCATTCATTATTTTGAGCCCAACTTCAACATTCGTATTTATGTCAAGTGTGGTACTTTGCAAAGCAAGTACCACCTAGGCTCCTCCTTTTGAGCTGAAAATTTGTGAAGACGGTCTTCTTAATAACTGATCATCTTCAGCCAAAACTCACGCCCATTCGCCATGTGCATTTCCCGTACCGCTAATCAAACACTTGGCTGCTTATTCATGTTTGAGCATCGATCGGTCTCCTCATGAGAATCTTATGTTGTGATTTTCTTCCTAGAACCTACCTGGGGAGTGCCCAACCCACTAGACATGCCTAGGCCGCCCAGAACACATGGCAACGCCACGGTCACGCAGTGACCACGTGGCGGGCATGCGAGTTTACGCGCTCTAGAGTTGGGGCCCTCGCCCACCGTCCAAACCTCGACGTATTGCCACCAAACCATGTATTTATGATTAAATAGATACTTATGTACCTAGAAATGATTTTTGGAAAAAATAATTAGCAAACTATGAGGCAGATGCAGTTCAAATTTGACCCGCTTCCACCTGAATCAGCGGGAATTTGTCTTTTTCACCAGAGGTGGATCAAAACTTTTGACACCCAACCATTTGGTCAATTGTGCATTAAATATGGCCTAGTATTTTAGAAAAATGATTTGGTCCAATTTTGCAAGAATTATTTGGTTGGTCCTTCACAAAAAAAAACTCATTTAGAGCACTCAAAAAATGGAAAATGGCTCTTTTGTGCAATGAAAGTGAAAACTCCCTTAGGAAACATTGTTTGGAATTCCAAGATTCACCCTTGTGCACAATATGAGATCATTTGAACAAACTATGCCATGAATGTGGCCATAAGATTGATCATTTGGCTTGAAAGTCATGAATCTTCACGCATGACAGCTCATTTCTGAGAACACTTTTTAAAAATAATTTCCGTATTACAAGTTTATTATTTTTCCTGGAAACTTGGTCACATATAATGACACAATGCGAAGGTTTCCAATTTTTTGATTTTTTTGAATTTTTATGCCCGTTTCAAAATGCGGTCAAAACGGCGGGCTTGACTGTTCCTAGCTAGTTGTTGAATCTTGGAAAACTTTTGATGTTTCTCTAATTAAATAGATACTTATGTACCTATAAATGATTTTTGGAAAAAATAAATAGCAAACTATGAGGCAGCTGCAGTTCAAATTTGACCCGCTTCCAGCTGAATCGGCAGGAATTTGTCTTTTTCACCAGAGGAGGATCAAAACTTTTTACACCCAACCATTTGGTCAATTGTGAATTAAATATGGCCTAGTATTTTAGAAAATTGATTTGGTACAATTTTGCAACAAATATATGGTAGGTCCTTCACAAAAAACCACATTTTGGTCACTCGAAAAATGGAAAATGGTTCTTTTGTGCAACGAAGGTGAAAACTCCCTTAGGCAACATTGTTTGGAATTCCAAGATGCACCCTTGTGCACAATATGAGATCATTTGAACAAACTATGCCATGAATGTGGCCATAAGATTGATCATTTGGCTTGAAAGCCATGAATCTTCACGCATGATAGCTCATTCCTGAGAACACTTTTTAAAAAGAATTGTCGTATTACAAGTTTATTATTTTTCCTGGAAACTTGGTCACATATGATGACACAATACGAAGGTTTTCCAATTTTTTGATTTTTTTGAATTTTTTATGCCCGTTTCAAAATGCGGTCAAAACAGCAGGCTTGACCGTTCCTAGCTAGTGGTTTAATCTTGGAAAACTTTTGATGTTTCTCTGATTAAATAGATACTTATGTACCTAGAAATGATTTTTGGAAAAAATAAATAGCAAACTATGAGGCAGCTGCAGTTCAAATTTGACCCGCTTCCAGCTGAATCGGCGGAAATTTGTCTTTTTCATGAGAGGTGGACCAATTTTTTTTACACCCAACCATTTGGTCAATTGTACATTAAATATGTCCTAGTATTTTAGAAAATTGATTTGGTACAATTTTGCAACAAATATATGGTAGGTCCTTCACAAAAAACCTCTTTTTGGGCACTCGAAAAATGGAAAATGAATATTCCGTGCAAAGAAAATGAAAACTGCATTAGGAAACATTGTTTGGAATTCCAAGATGCATCATTGTGCACAATATGAGATCATTTGAACAAATATTTGATAATACTTTCACAAAAAAACTCATTTTGAGCACTGACCAATTTATATGGTCATAAGGTCATCAAATGGTTTGCTGAGTTCTGATTGGACCATGGTCAACAATTTTTTTAATCTTGAATCGATCATGACCAATTTATATGGTCATAAGGTCATCAAATGGTTTGCTGAGTTCTGATTGGACCATGGTCAACAATTTTTTTTATCTTGAATCGATCATCACCAATTTATATGGTCATAAGGTCATCAAATGGTTTGCTGAGTTCTGATTGGACCATGGGCATATCACGCGGATCACGCATCAACCACCGTCGGATGCTTCCAGATCCAACGGTCCAAACCCACCCGAGCCGAAACCCTAGGTCTGTCCTCATGGACATTTTCCACCCACCCCCCGCCTCCATTCTTTCTCTCATTCCTCCCTCCCCCGCCTCCATTCTTTCGCTCCAGATCTGCCACCCACCCCAATCTCTCTCCCCGATCCAGATCGACAACGATGGCCCCCCGTCGCCGACACCTCCTTCCCCATCCCGCCGCTACCTCTCTCTCCCACCCACCCCGATCCATCCCCTCCCCTGGCGGGATTCGCCGCTCCCCCTTCCTCCGTCTCGCTCACACCCACAGCCACCGCCGCCGCCCCAACCCAAACCCTCTCCCTCCCACCCCGATCCGCTGTCACCCCCACCGTCTATGACCCAGATCGAGCAAGCAATGCAGTGCTTCCAGACCCGCGACGGCGGCAATGGGCTCGCGATCCAGATCACAAGTATGTGCCCTTCCTCCCGATCTCATCGTGCTCCTCTCGATCCTGTCCCCTTCCTCCCCGCAGTGGAGCCTCAGTTTTGACTGCGTCTCGCTGTTGTGTGCGATCGAGCAGTTACCGTCGATGACCCCCTCGTCATATTAGCACAAGTCCTTTCCAATCCCCCAAATCTAGTCTCGCTCCCAGCACAAGTACTCCCACCCAGCCGCTGCCAGGGGCGGCAAACCGTCGAGCACCAGCCGCGCGTGCTCCACTCTGCTGCTCCTGCGGCCGCCGCCGTCCATGGCGTCCGCCGTGCGGGCTCTGGGTGCGCTCTTCCACAGGGCCTCTTCGCTGTCCTCCTCCGCCTCCGCTCTCAGAAGTGCCTCCCTTCTCCATAGTAAGCCGCTGACCCAAGCTCTGCCTCCCTCATCCGATCCAGTCCCCTCGAGTTTGGTATTTCTGACTATGTTTTTGGGTGCCATCAGGGAATATGGCTCTATTGGTGGCGCCAGCTTGTTCCAAGGGCACGTGGCTAGGCGGAGGATTTGGACGTTCCAGCCGCTCTACATGGGGTGGCGATCCTACAAGATCGCTGAGAGGAAGCTAACCTGTTCTTGGCACGCTCTTTTGCATCATGTCGCAGTAGTTCAGATTCAGGGTCAACTCCCTGTGCAAATTTTGGTTGTCTCTAGCTTCTGCGGAAGTGCGTATGCGGTATTCGTTCGTGTTGTACTCTGCGAAAGAATGTCATGTTTTAGCTGTCTCTGACTTAGCTCTGATGCTAATTTTCATGTTCATTGTTCATTGCACAAGGACATATATTGACAAGACTAACTTGAACAAAATTTGGCTTAGGGTACAACAGATAATTTAGCTGTCTCTTAATGCATATTCTTATACCAGCTGTTTCTTTGGCTCAGGGTGCCCAGAATTTGAAAAAGATGAAGCACAACAGCAAAATCAGAAAAGAAATCATTGCTGCGTCGGTGCTATGGTCCCTGTGAACTTGTATTGCCCAAAAATGTATCTGTTGCAGCCTTTTTTTGAAAACCACAAACTTGCCTATAGTTTGCTAATATGTGCTAGTGTAGCTGTACTGATGCAAATACTGCTTGTGTACTTATGTCGTAGTAAATAGCCTTTCATGTCATTCTCCAAGTGTGCACATAGCATTGTTATTTTAGGAGCATATTTCTCATCCTTGTTTGGATAAGAAACCTGAACTTGCTTAATAGCCAATTTAGTTGTGTATTACCAGTTCAAGTTGTTTAGTATATATCATGTTCTGTTTTGCTACCAAAAACCTTCAACTTAAATGCTGAATTGCCTTGTACACATAATTGTTTGTAATCTAAAGGAAAGCCCTTAATAGTTAGCTGACCTTATGAACTGTATAAATGTATCAAAATCTTGTGTTGTTAAATCGAGCTTAATTTCAATTGGCAACCTCTAATTGTAGTAGCTGGACCTTCTACCACCATCCCTCTAATAAAGAATAAATCATGATGCTTCTGCTGCCATAACTTGTTTTATTGTTTACCATCCAGGCACAATGGGACCAAGCTCATCCTCCTCGTCCCTAGCTCTACACGACTGCCATCCTGTATATTCCCTCCAGTTCATGGAACATATGAACCTCTTACTGTAGTAGCTGGTATGCCTGCTGCGTGTATCCACATCTATTTGATGTTTTGCTAGAACCATAAATCCTGATGCATGGTGATCATGGTCTGGTTTGGTATATCTGTTCTACTGGTGCTTAAAATGATCACTAGAGCCTAGATGATCCTATCTTTGCAGAATGTATTGATGTGTGCTTGGTTTTTGTTGGTTAGTGTTTTTATTCAGAAAACAAATTCTAGGCCATGTAATGGATATTTTTGTAACTTGTCAGCAAGTGAGAATGCAGATTCATGGGTTCTTGCATCATGGGTTTTAACACACATGGTTTAATGATTGTTTAACACCACCGAAGAACTGCATAACCAAAGTCCTATGCTTGTTTAAATCCTGTATCAGTGTCCTGTTCTTGTAAACCTTACGTAAATCTAAAATTCCTTCGTGTCTTGCTAGTTGTACTTGTTTCCATCTAAAATTACATGGGTGCCATTCATCTTTTCAGTTCTGTTGCTATGATGCATTGAGTTGTAGACCTGGTTATTAGAGTTTTTTCTGCTGGTACTTTTGGTAAGGCAATTTAATAGGTTGTAGTGGTTCTACTACTGGTTTATGCACATCCATATATGTATAATTTGCAATTTTCATTTCTAAGATCAATTTGGTATCCCAGGTTCTCAAGTATTTTGATTACATCGATGTCAAAGGTGACGTGAACCAGATCTTCATCAACTATAGCGCTATTCAAAGCATCGACACGAAGTCAGGTATCTACTCATCTTCTCGAACATATATGGGCCTGATGCTTGATGACCGGATGCTTGATGCATGTAGCATGTGCTCCTTGTGGATATATATGCATTTATTCAGATTTTTGTGGTACACGCCATGGTCTAAAAGTTTGTTTATTTCATTTTTTTTCATACCTGAGCACATTTTCTTATTGCCTTATGTCAAGGGATCAATTGATGTGAACTCAGTCCTTAATATGTGGATGTATGTGCTGTTTTGCAGGTTGAAGGTGTTAAGGTGTTGGAGATGTCCTTGTACTTGCTAAGCGTTTTATCTGTAGTGGAATAGTGTATGGTTATGTTGTGGCTGGAATATTGTAATAAACTGTGTTTCTCCTTTGACTGGAATATTGTAATAAGTTGTGTTTCTCCTTTTTGACTGGAATATTATGGTTATTATTTAAACATTTTTATGTGTTTCTCCTTTCTGATTGGTACATGGTTTAGTAACAAGCTGTGAAAAATTTAAAATTTGATGATTGGGACACATCACCTAGAAGAATTTGATAATTTTGGACTTGCTTGACTACAATAATCTGAAATTTGAACCTATAACCAAATAAAATAAAAGCCAAATAAGGAACTATATGGAAAATTGAATCTAATAAAAAATAAAAGCAAAAAATAGAAATTATGTAGAATGCAAAAGGCCACAACCCAGAAAATAAAAAGGCCGAATTATAGGCTTTGGCCCATGTGGCTGTCCAGAATTAATAGGAAAAAATATATAAAAGGCTGAATTATTGGGCCTGGCCCATGTAAAACACCCAATCGGACCGGGCTGAATCTTGTCAGTGACCTTTTCGATTGGTTGCAATTTAGCCATGTCGGATCCGACGTGGCCTGGGCAGACAGCCAGTGACCAAAACAAAAGGTCATGGGTTCAATGACCTTCTGTTTTGGTCGTAAACGTCTATGACCTTCTCATAGAGAAGGTCGTTAATTTCAGTTTACGACCGCCAGCTTTTGACCTTCTGTTTTTGGTCACAAAAAGGTCGCAAATGAAAAGCAATGAACTTTCAGTGACCAATAGTCAAGGTCACAAGTTGACATATTTCTTGTAGTGTCTCTCGTAATAGTATATCCTCCTCTTGCCTGATAATCAAAGAAGGCAGGGGCAGGGAGAGTAATACGGACATCACGTCGTCTGTCAAAGATTAGTTGGTATTGGAGAGGTGATTCATTCCTCTCAACAAACTGGTGATGAACCATAACATTAAAGTCTAGGTAAGCAGGTGGTAATTCAATATCATCTTCGCGTACATCTATACCAAGGAAATTAGCTATGCGGTTTGCGTAAATTCCACCAAAGAAATCTCCATTACGTCTATTAAGATGCAACCTGCATGCAACAATGGCTCCCAAATTATATGATTTGTCTCCCAACACAACACTCCTAAGAATACTGAGGTCAGGGACACACACGTGACATGCCTCATCTTTACCATTTATGCATCTACCTATGAGGAGAGCAAAATAATGTATAGCAGGAAAGTGAATGCTCCCTATGGTAGCTTGTGTAATATCTCTAGATTCTCCTACAGTTATATTAGCAAAAAAAATCTCTAAATTCAGATTTGCGAGGATCCCTTATACTACCCCATTGTGGAAGTTTGCATGCAGTGGTAAAATCCTCTAAGTGCATGGTATAAGATTTATCATAAAGATCAAACATGACAATTGGAGAATTATGAGAAGTTGAAAATTCAAACCTCCTCACAAAGGAACTAGTGAGATTATGATACTGACTGCACTTCTCTTCCTCGAAGCTCACGAGATCGGCGTTACGCAAATATGCGTTCAATTCTTCTTTTATTCCCGCTCGAACCATAAAATTTTCAGAAGGCCACACGCAAGGATGCACTGGAGCGTCTCTTGGTGGCTCTTCGTCAGCATCACGCATTGCAAGCCTGGGTCCTTGCTTCCTTGAAGAACCACCTTGGAACATTTTCCTAAGCATTTTTCTTCCTCTGAAAAATTCTGAAATTTTTTAGCCACTTCAAAATAAAAGTAAACCAAACTCAATAATATTGATAGTAACTACTCCTACAAGTGCCTAGGGCCTATGTCATGCATCAAAAGTACTTTTGACCATATAAATTTGACATGCAAGCTCAAGAACAGGGTCACCTAAGCAGCAAAAATTTGCAATGAATAAAGCACTAGAGCAAAAACTAATTGGATCAATGGAGGAGTCACATACCAAGGAACAATCTCCCCAAGCAGTTTTGTGAGAGGTGCTTTCAGCAAGGAGATCGAAAATGGCAGCAAAACGAACTTGGACTCGGGTTTGAGCTGGTTATTCGTGTTTGGGGGAGGAAGAAGAAGTGTATGGGTGAAAGGATAAGTGGAGGAGGGCCACAATGGGCCCACGAGGCAGGGGGTTGGCCCCCCTGGTGTGTTCTCAGTTCCATAAATCCTCAAATATTCTATAAAAAATCATATTTAATTTTTAGGGCATTTGGAGAACTTTGATTTTCGAGGTATTTTTATATTGCACGAATAATCAGATAAAAGACAGACAAATATTTATTTTTATTTTATTTAATATAAATAACAGAAAGTAGAAGTGGGATACAGAAAGTTGTGCCTTCTAGTTTCATCCATCTCATGATCATCAAAAGGAATCCACTAACAAGGTTGATCAAGTCTTGTTAACGAACTCATTCCGAATAACATGGAACCGGAGAAATTTCGAATACCACTATGTTACCTCAACGGGGATATGCACATCCCCAATAATAAGAATATCATATTTCTTCTTAACAGTAGGAAGAGGAAATTCAAAACCTCCAAATATAATCGATGGAATTTTTCCAATAGAGTTGATACTATGAACTTGAGGTTGTTTCTTCGGGAAGTGTACCGTATGCTCATTACCATTAACATGGAAAGTGACATTGCCTTTAGTGCAATCAATAACAGCCCCTGCAGTATTCAAAAAGGGTCTTCCAAGAATAATAGACATACTATCGTCCTCGGGAATATCAAGAATAACAAAGTCCGTTAAAATAGTAACATTTGCAACTACAACAGGCACATCCTCACAAATACCGACAGGTATAGCAGTTGATTTATCAGCCATTTGCAAAGATATTTCAGTAGGTGTCAACTTATTCAAATCAAGTCTACGATATAAAGAGAGAGGCATAACACTAACACCGGCTCCAAAATCACATAAAGCAGTTTTAACATAGTTTCTTTTAATGGAGCATGGTATAGTGGGTACTCCTGGATCTCCAAGTTTCTTTGGTATTCCACCCTTAAAAGTATAATTAGCAAGCATGGTGGAAATTTCAGCTTCCGGTATCTTTCTTTTATTCGTAATAATATCTTTCATGTACTTAGCATAAGGATTTGTTTTCAGCATATCAGTTAATCGCATACGCAAAAAGATAGGTCGAATCATTTCAGTAAAGCGCTCAAAATCCTCATCATCCTTTTTCTTGGATGGTTTGGGAGGGAAAGGCATGGGTTTCTGAACCCAAGGCTCTCTTTCTTTACCATGTTTCCTAGCAACAAAATCTTTCTTATCATAACATTGATTCTTTGATTGTGGGTTATCAAGATCAACAACAGGTTCAATTTCTATATCATTATCATTACTAGGTTGAGCATCATCATGAACATTATCATTAACATTATCAGTAGTTTCAGGTTCATTATCAGGTTGTGTTTCAGCATTAGAAATAGAAATATCATTTGGATTCTCAGGTGTTTCAACAATAGGATCACTAGGAGCATGCAAAGTCCTATCATTTTTCTTTTTCTTCCTTTTAGAAGGGCTAGGTGCATCTATATTATTTCTCTGAGAATCTTGCTCAATTCTCTTAGGGTGGCCTTCAGGATACAAAGGTTCCTGAGTCATTTTACCACCTCTAGTCATAACTCTATAAACATTATCATTATCTTTACAATTCAATTCAGTGAGCAAATCATT
Source organism: Triticum urartu (assembly GCF_003073215.2). Classification (NCBI taxonomy): domain Eukaryota; kingdom Viridiplantae; phylum Streptophyta; class Magnoliopsida; order Poales; family Poaceae; genus Triticum; species Triticum urartu. Next base: position 515,589,126 of record NC_053026.1, read on the forward strand.
TTGAGCTTTAAGTACTTGTTGTACTTGAGTGGTAACCATAGAAGCATGTTTACTAATAAGTTTAAGTTCACTTTTAACGTTAGCCATATAATCACCCAAGTGTTCAAGCATATTTGAATTGTATTTTAATTGTCTACCAAAATAAGCATTAAAGTCTTCTTGCTTAGCCATAAATTTATCAAACTCATCTAAGCATGGGCTAGCAATTTTAGTAAATGGGATTACAGCTTTATCATATCTATAGAGAGAATTTACCTTTACTACCTGTGTCGGGTTATCAAGACCATGTGTTTCTTCAATAGGTAAAGGATTAAGATTATATGTTTCTTCAATATTCGGTAAATTAAGACCATGTATTTCTTCAATAGGAGGTAAATTCTTAACATCTTCAGCTTTAATACCTTTTTCTTTCATAGATTTCTTTGCGTCTTGCATACCTTCAGGACTGAGAAATAGAATACCCCTCTTCTTCGGAGTTGGTTTAGGAATAGGCTCAGGAGGTGTCCAATTATTTTCATTTGTCAATGTATTATTCAATAGAATTTCAGCTTCATCCGGCGTTCTTTCCCTGAAAACAGAACCGGCACAACTATCCAGGTAATATCTGGAGGCATCGGTTAGTCCATTATAAAAGATATCAAGTATTTCATTTTTCTTAAGAGGATGATCAGGCAAAGCATTAAGTAATTGGAGAAGCCTCCCCCAAGCTTGTGGGAGACTCTCTTCTTCAATTTGCACAAAATTATATATATGTCCCTTAAAGTTGCTTGTTTCTTATGAGCAGGGAAATATTTAGCAGAGAAGTAATAAATCATATCCTGGGCACTACGCACACAACCAGGATCAAGAGAATTAAACCATATCTTAGCATCACCCTTTAATGAGAACGGAAATATTTTAAGGATATAAAAGTAACGAGTTCTCTCATCTTTAGTGAATAGAGTTGCTATATCATTCAATTTAGTAAGATGTGCCACAACAGTTTCAGATTCATAACCATGAAAAGGATCAGATTCAACCAACGTAATTATATCAGGATCAACAGAGAATTCATAATCCTTATCAGTAACAAAGATAGGTGAAGTAGCAAAAGCAGGATCAGGTTTCATTCTAGCATTTAGAGATTGCTTACTCCATTTAGCTAATAATTTTTTAGTTCAGTTCTATTTCTGCAAGCTAAAATAGCTAAAGAAGCATCTTGATCAAAAACATAACCCTTAGGAATGGCAAGTGGTTCTTCATCATCACTTTCATCAGTATCATCAGATTCAATATTTTCAATTTCTCTAGCCCTAGCAAGTTGTTCATCAAGAAAATCACTAAGTGGCACAGTAGTATCAGGCATATAGGTAGTTTCATCATAAGTATCATGCATAGCAGAAGTGTCATCATCAATAACGTGCGACATATCAGAACGAATAGCAGAAGCAGGTGTAGGTGTCGCAAGCTTACTCGAAACAGAAGGTGAATCAAGTGCAGAGCTAGATGGCAGTTCCTTACCTCCCCTCGTAGTTGAGGGATAGATCTTGGTTTTTGGATCTCTCAAGTTCTTCATAATGATAAGCAGATATATATCCCAAGTGACTCAAAGAATAGAGCTATGCTCCCCGGCAACGACACCAGAAAATAGTCTTGATAACCCACAAGTATAGGGGATCGCAACAGTTCTCGAGGGTAGAGTATTCAACCCAAATTTATTGATTCGACACAAGGGGAGCCAAAGAATATTCTCAAGTATTAGCAGCTGAGTTGTCAATTCAACCACACCTGGAAACTTAATATCTGCAGCAAAGTGTTTAGTAGCAAAGTAATATGATAGTAGTGATAACGGTAGCAAAAGGTAACAGTAGTAGAAGTAATATTTTTGGTATTTTGTAGTGATGATAGCAATAGCAACGGAAAAGTTAATAAGCGAAGAACAATATATGGAAAGCTCGTAGGCAATGGATCGGTGATGGAGAATTATGTCGGATGCGGTTCATCATGTAACAATCATAACCTAGGGTGACACAGAACTAGCTCTAGTTCATTGACATAATGTAGGCATGTATTTCGAACATAGTCATACGTGCTTATGGAAAAGAACATGCATGACATCTTTTGTCCTACCCTCCCGTGGCAGCGGGGTCCTTAGGGAAACTAAGGGATATTAAGGCCTCCTTTTAATAGAGAACCGAAACAAAGCATTAACACATAGTGAATACATGAACTCCTCAAACTACGGTCATCACCGGTAAGTATCCCGATTATTGTCACTTCGGGGTTAACGGATCATAACACATAATAGGTGACTATAGACTTGCAAGATAGGATCAAGAACACTCATATATTGATGAAAACATAATAGGTTCAGATCTGAAATCATGGCACTCGGACCCTAGTGACAAGCATTAAGCATAGCAAAGTCATAGCAACATCAATCTCAGAACATAGTGGACACTAGGGATCAAACCCTAACAAAACTAACTCGATTACATGATAGATCCCATCCAACCCATTACCGTCTAGCAATCCTACGATGGAATTACTCACGCACGGCGGTGAGCATCATGGAATTGGTGATGGATGATGGTTGATGATGACGATGGCGACGGATTCCCCTCTCCGGAGCCCCGAACGGACTCGAGATCAGCCCTCCCGAGAGGTTTTAGGGCTTGGCGGTGGCTCCGTATCATAAAACGCGATGATTTCTTCTCTCTGTTTTTCTCATCGAAACTCAGTATATGGAGGTGGAGTTGGAGTCGGAGAGGCAACAGGGGGCCCACGAGGTAGGGGCGCGCGCCCTAGGGGGCCAGGCGCGCCCCCCACCCTCGTGGAGAGATGGTGGGCCCCCTGGTCTTCATCTTTGGTAGGTATTTTTCTTATTTTATGAAAAGTGTCTCCGTGAAGTTTCAGGCCATTCCGAGAACATTGTATAGTGTGGAGTAACTCCGCATTGGTCTGTTTGAGATTAAAATGTGGTAAATAAGAAAAGGATGCCTTCTGCAAATATGGCATACCATCACCAACATTAACGCTATTGGTCCACTCTTTTTCCAGACATGTCATAGAGTGGTGTATGATTTTTTCTCTGATATACTTAAGCACCTAAACACTCCATTTATAAACATTGGCGGGAAGCAATCGGAATAAGTATGATTAAGCAATGAAGAAATGCTTTATCAAAAAGCACGCAATGTGACAATACGTATATTCTGGAGGCAAAAGTATTGCTTGTATGTACTATACAACTCATTCAGTTATCTGTGGATATAATCTATATATAATATAAGCATTGTTGAATGAAAATGATTAGGAAAGGAACCATATAGCTGACATGAAAGTTCAACTTATATATCCAACCTTGGAATATCGCATTAGACAATGTGCTTTTGGGAAAATTTAGGAATCTAACCTGGAAATATTTCGTCGGTCTGACTTGGAACATAAGCATTGTCAATGACATTTATTAGTATATGTTCTCCAGAAGAAAAAAAGCTAAAACTAAAGGTTTACTGAAAAAGTGCACATTTATTCTATTTGTTCTCTTGCAGTTCTTATTCAAATAGAAAATAAATTCTTATGATGCTATATATACATGTTTCATCATCAGCTTGGTATATCTCATGATGACCGTAGACTTAAACCTACTAATTGTATTATAAATAAACAAAACACACACATACATTCAAAGAAGGCATCAATCATGAAAAGGAATATATTCCAAAAATAAAGAATGGCAGAAGAGAATGTATGTGATGACATAATAACAACCCTAATGGTGCAAATCATTTTAGTGTTTCACCAACACTAATTCCTTGTTCTTTTTCCTTCACCATGATAGAATCAGCAGAGTTGATAATTCATAAAACATCATAGTGTAAAAAGCATAATCAGGATGAAATGAGAGTCAGAAAGTAACTGCACCGACCTTTCATCTCGAGATATTTTCTGTCAGATTTCGGGTTCCGGCAAAACCCTTGAGGTTCGAACACTGGGGTGCGCACAAAGATCTCTCCCCCTCTAGCTCTCGCCCTCACCACAATCTCAAGTCTTAGTGCCTCGAACTCGCAGAACAAAGGGACACAAGATTTATACTGGTTCGGGCCACCGTTGCGGTGTAATACGCTACTCTAGTGTAGTGTGGTGGATTGCCTCGTGGCCTGAGGATGAACAGTTACAAGGGGAAGAACGACCTCCTGAGGAGAGGTGTTCTTGTGCTTGGCGAGCTTGTGTGGTGTCTGGTGGTCAGAATGATCCTCCCTCCTTTGCTAAGGTGGTGGCTAGTCCTATTTATAGAGGCCCTGGTCCTCTTTCCAAATATTGAGCGGGAAGGGATCCCACAACGGCCAAGTTTGAAGGGGGATAGCTAGTACAAGTTATCCTGACAAAAGTAGTCTCCACCTGCCAAAGGCTCTGGTGGTGACGCCGTCTTGGACTCCAGGTGACCTCCATCCTGCCGTCCTGCTAGTCTTGGTCTTGTTGAACCGATATGGAAACCTTTGCTTGATGCCTCGGGACTCCGTGCCTGAGCTTGCCTCTTTAGCACTAAAGAGGAAACGAGGACACTGCGCACACTGGAGCCTGCCTGGCCTTGGTCGTCATGGCTTACGTCACGTGGACCTCGTGAGGTATCCCTTGCCTTGATATCTCCTTCCCTCGCGAGCCAGCCTGGTGAGGCTGCCCCCGAGGAGGTCTTGCATCGTCCGCCTCGCGAGGCTTGGCCCCTCGTGAGGGTCTTGAGTGCTTGCTGATGAAGATGGGCCGCACAGCGCCGCTCGTGGAGCCACGCCGTGGGCCGCAGGCAGGCAAGTCCGGGGATCCCTATTCCTAGAACACCGACAGTAGCCCCCGGGCCCAAGGCGTGCTCGGACTTGGCTTCGAGGCAAAGCTAAGGGGCAAGTGCGGGGCGCCACGGGCCCCAACAGCCCGCGGCCTTGGTTGGCGCATGGTGGTTGATTGGACGTGGGCATCCCCGTTTCCCCATGCTGCCTCGGCAACTGCCCGCCTGACAAAAGGCTGGCGCGGGCTACTGCTACCTCTTGAGCACTGCGTTGGATTTCCCCGAAGAGGAGAGGATGATGCAGCAAAGTAGCGTAAGTATTTCCCTCAGTTTTTGAGAATCAAGGTATCAATACAGTAGGAGGCTACGCGTGAGTCCCTTGTACCTACACAAAAACAATAGCTCAACGCAACCAACACTCTTAGGGGTTGTCAATCCCTTCACGGTCACTTACGCAAGTGAGATCTGATAGAGATGATAGATAATATTTTTGGTATTTTTGGTATAGAGATGAAAAGTAAAAAGTAAAAGGCAAAGTAAAATCAAAGCAATAATAAAGTGATGGAGATTAATATGATGAGAAAGAGACCCGGGGGCCATAGGTTTCACTAGTGGCTTCTCTCAAGAGCATAAGTATTCTATGGTGGGTGAACAAATTACTGTTGAGCAATTGATAGAATTGAGCATAGTTATGAGAATATCTAGGTATGATCATGTATATAGGCATCACGTCCGAGACAAGTAGACCGACTCCTGCCTGCATCTACTACTATTACTCCACTCATCGATGATTACTGGTGGCCATTTTCTTAGTATTCAACACACTCATAAGAAAGTTTTATTATTAATCTTGCATACCAAGCATATTAGGATTTTAAGAAAATTAACATGCTATCAAGACTCTCAAAATAATCTAAGTGAAGCATGAGATATCAATAGTTTCTATAAAACAAATCCACCACCGTGCTCTAAAAGATATAAGTGAAGCACTAGAGCAAAACTATAAAGCTCAAAAGATATAAGTGAAGCACATAGAGTATTCTATCAAATTCCAAATTATGTATGGCTCTCTCAAAAGGTGTGTACAGCAAGGATAATTGTGGTAGACTAACAAGCAAAGACTCAAATCATAAAAGACGGTCCAAGCAAAACACATATCATGTGGTGAATAAAAATATAGCTCCAAGTAAAGTTACCGATAGAAGTAGATGAAAGAGGGGATGCCTTCCGGGGCATCCCCAAGCTTTGACTTTTAGGTGTTCTTAGATTATCTTGGGGGTGACATGGGCATCCCCAAGATTAGGCTCTTGCCACTCCTTGTTCCATAATCCATCAAATCTTTACCCAAAACTTGAAAACTTCACAACACAAAACTTAAAGTAGAAAATCTCGTGAGCTCCGTTAGCGAAAGAAAACAAAAGACCACTTCAAGGTACTGTAATGAACTCATTATTTACTTATATTAGTGTTATACCTACTGTATTCCAACTTCTCTATGGTTTATAAACTATTTTACTAGCCATAGATTCATCAAAATAAGCAAACAACACACGAAAAACAGAACAGTCTGTAGTAATCTGTAGCTAGCGCAAGATCTGGAACCCCAAAAATTATAAAATAAATTGCTGGACTTGAGGAATTTATCTATTAAACATATGCAAAAATAATTAACTAAATATCACTTTCCAAATGAAAATTACAGGAGTTCTCGTGAGCGCTAAAGTTTCTGTTTTTTACAGCAAGTTCAACAAGACTTTCCCCAAGTCTTCCCAACGGTTCTACTTGGCACAAAAACTAATTAAACACAAAAAAACACAACCAAAACAGAGGCTAAATAATTTATTTATTACTAAATAGGAGCAAAAAGCCAGGAATAAAAATAAAATTGGGTTGCCTCCCAACAAGCGCTATCGTTTAACGCCCCTAGCTAGGCATAACAAGCAAAAATAGATCTAGGTATTGCCATCTTTGGTAGGCAATCCATAAGTGGCTCTCATGATAAATTCATATGGTAATTTTATTTTCTTTCTAGGGAAGTGTTCCATGCCCTTTTTTAATGGAAATTGAAATCTAATATTCCCTTCCTTCATATCAATAATTGCACCAACCGTTCTAAGGAAAGGTCTACCGAGAATAATAGGGCAAGAAGGATTGCAATCTATATCAAGAACGATAAAATCTACGGGCACATAATTCCTATTTGCAACAATAAGAACATCATTAATTCTTCCCATAGAAGGTAAAGCACCGGCACAAGTAAAGAAATCTTGAATAACTCCTTTTCTAATAATATTACCACTACCAACACGGAATTTTTTGTATGAAAGATGGTAGGTTCTTTAGCAGGAGCATCAGAATTTTTCATGATATTATTGTCCAGATCGACAATAACTTCCCCAATTTCAGACATAGAGGCAGAAGGTAAAGGACTTGACATAACGACAAGCCAGCAAACTGACACACGAGCAAACAAAAGGCAAACGGGTAAAAGAGGCAAATAGAGAAAGAGAGGGAGGATAGAGAGAGAGGGCGAATAAAACGGCAAGGGTGAAGTGGGGGAGAGGAAAACGAGAGGCAAATGGCAAATAATGTAATGCGGGAGATAGGGATTGTGATGGGTACTTGGTATGTTGACTTTTGCGCAAACTCCCCGGCAACGGCGCCAGAAATTCTTCTTGCTACCTCTTGAGCACTGCGTTGGATTTCCCCGAAGAGGAGAGGATGATGCAGCAAAGTAGCGTAAGTATTTCCTCATTTTTTGAGAACCAAGGTATCAATCCAGTAGGAGGCTACGCGCGAGTCCCTTGTACCTACACAAAAACAATAGCTCAACGCAACCAATGCGCTTAGGGGTTGTCAATCCCTTCACGGTCACCTACGAAAGTGAGATCTGATAGAGATGATAGATAATATTTTTGGTATTTTTGGTATAGAGATGCAAAGTAAAAAGTAAAAGGCAAAGTAAAAGCAAAGCAATAATAAAGTGATGGAGATTAATTATGATGAGAAAGAGACCCGGGGGCCATAGGTTTCACTAGTGGCTTCTCTCAAGAGCATAAGTATTCTATGGTGGGTGAACAAATTACTGTTGAGCAATTGACAGAATTGAGCATAGTTATGAGAATATCTAGGTATGATCATGTATATAGGCATCACGTCCGAGACAAGTAGACCGACTCCTGCCTGCATCTACTACTATTACTCCACTCATCGACCGCTATCCACCATGCATCTAGAGTATTAAGTTAAAAACAGAGTAACGCCTTAAGCAAGATGACATGATGTAGAGGGATAGTTTCATGCAATATGATAAAAAACCCATCTTGTTATCCTCGATGGCAACAATACAATACGTGCCTTGCTGCCCCTTCTGTCACTGGGAAAGGACACCGCAAGATCGAACCCAAAGCTAAGCACTTCTCCCATGGCAAGAAAAACCAATCTAGTAGGCCAAACCAAACTGATAATTCGAAGAGACTTGCAAAGATAACCAATCATACATAAAAGAATCCAGAGAAGATTCAAATATTATTCATAGATAGACGGGATCATAAACCCACAATTCATCGGTCTCAACAAACACACCGCAAAAAGAAGATTACATCAAATAGATCTCCTCGAGAGAGGGGGAGAACATTGTATTGAGATCCAAAAAGATAGAAGAAGCCATCTAGCTACTAATTATGGACCCGTCGGTCTGAAGTAAACTACTCACACTTCATCGGAGGGGCTTGGATGATGATGTAGAAGCCCTCCGTGATCGATTCCCCTTCCGGCGGAGCTCCGAAACAGGCCCCAAGATGGGATCTCATGGATATAGAAAGTTGCAGCGGTGTAATTAGGTTTTTGGCTCCTTATCTGATTGTTTGGGGGTACGTGGGTATAAATAGGAGGAAGAAGTACGTCGGTGGAGCAATAGGGGGCCCACGAGGGTCGAGGGCGCCCCTGGGGGGGGGCAGGTGCGCCCCCTACCTCGTGGCCTCCTGTTAATTGGCTTGACGTAGGGTCCAAGTCTCCTGAGTTTTATTCAGTGAGAAAATCATGTTCCCGAAGGTCTCATTCCGTTTGGACTCCGTTTGATATTCCTTTTCTTCGAAACCCTAAAACAGGCAAAAAAACAGCAATTCTGGGCTAGGCCTCCGGTTAATAGGTTAGTCCCAAAAATAATATAAAAGTGGATAATAAAGCCCAATAATGTCCAAAACAGTAGATAATATAGCATGGAGCAATCAAAAATTATAGATACATTGGAGACGTATCAGCTACATTTGCCTTCATTGCTTTCCTTTGTCTTGCTCCAAATCCCCTTTCTTTCCCTTCGCTTCCAGAGACTCCAGATCCACCCAGACCTTCGAGCTTGCCGTCAATGGCGCCCAAGAAGGCCCGGGCTACCCCTTTGTCATCCTGGTACGAGCCCGCGCTTGAGGCACCTAGCGTGCCGAAGAAGAGCCTGGCCACCGTGCGCTTGATGATGGCGGAGGGTGACGAGAAGAATAAGACTGTGCTCTGGGCCGGCTCCGCCGAGCCTGAGGACTCTAGTAGCACCTTCTACCCCTTCTTCACGAGTAGCATCGTCGCCGGGTTGGTTCCCCCCTTCTCCGACTTCTTCTACTCCGTCCTCAATCACTACAAGATCCACGCCCTTCATCTTCATCCCAACTCGGTCCTTCTTTTGTCGATTTTCGCCTTCTACTGCGAGGCGTACATCGGGGTGATGCCGTCCGTGGCGCTGCTGTGCCACTTCTTCTATCTCTGGCTTAAGGAGGGCCCCTACTCAGGGTGTGTTGGCTTCATCGCGGCCAACAAGACCAATGCCATCTCGAAGGCCGGGAAGAAGGCCGAGGGCTTCAAGAGCAAATGGGTCCTGATGGACGCCAAGCGCGTCCACCCCCGGCTGGTGCTGCCATTGGAGATGCCTGTGTCCCATGAGGGGTGGCTTCGCACGAAGCTCACCGACCCGCGGGAGACGCGGATGCTGGAGAGGATGACCGCTGACCTGAAGCCCGGCGATTAGAGGACGGCGAAGCTGACGGGGGCCATGATTGTCCAAGAATTCATGGCGCAACGTGTGGCTCCCCTCCAGTCGCGCCCACGCCCACTGTGGAAACTTGGAGAAGGAGGGGACGACCTCTGCCTGCGCCCGGAGCTCCTTTCTGAGGAGGAATTGCGCTCGGCTCTTCGTTCCTTCGTCGGGGACGACCAAGGATACCCGCCTGATGGCCTTGTTCCCCTGTACCACTTTCCGGATGGGGCGGAGATCGTCGTCGCTCTGCCTGCCTTCGACGAGCGTGGGCTCATGCCGCCTGCTCCCACTGACATCCTGGTGGCGACAACTCTGGTGGTCGTGTCTTCGGTTGAGTCTTGTGAGGAGGTGAGGAGGAAGAATAGGGAGAGGAGGAGTGCGACTCGTAGGCGACCCGCAAAGGGGCGGGGGAGACATCCCCCTTACGCAAGGCCGACATCCTCCACACCTTGCCTGATGATGATGATGAGGCCGATGTCCCCCCGGAGAGGGAGGAGCCGCCCATGGCTGGGGGCTCCTCGAGGCCCAAGGCCAGCCCCCGGAGGAGGTCACCGGTCGACATTCCGACGAGGGGCAGGCCGGCGCTGATCTCCCGAGACGATGCTCCTGCCCCGACACCGCTTGGAGCTGCTTACGGTCCATCAGCTGCCCCCACTTCCGCTCCTGGAGCCTGCGCGCCTGTGCCTCAGGCTGTGAGGCTCTCAGGCTTCAAGCTTAAGAAGCGGAGGAACTACGCCACGGTGGACCAATAAGTGTTCTTGTCCTATCTTGTTCTCCCTTCTGCTGCTTATCCTTGACGCTTCTCTGCTGCTTGATTAGGCCGTCGCCCGCGGCGAAGAAGAGGAAGGAGGAAGAGGTGGTGCTGCTCGGGACCAGATCGCCCACGGCGGTCGCACCCTTCTCCGTGGACAAGGGCTGCAATGGCACTTGCGCTTCTCCGGCCCGGTCATCCTCGTGAGGCTTGGGAGAGCATCCTCGGGAGGAGTCAGCCCCCATGGCCTCGCTGGCTTCGGAGGTGCCAACGTCCGGCCCGGGCGCTGGGGTCCCCGAAGCTCAGGAGCTTCTGGCCTCCCAGGCCATGGTGACGACATCGCCTCCTCCCCCTCTTGCCGCACCGCAATCTTTGGGTCCTTTCGCCTCCCCTGACATCCTGGAGCGCGCTCTTTCTGCGATGAACCTGCTGCGAGAAGATCTTCGGGGCGCCGACCCCTGTCTGGTAGCTGGGCGCCTGGAGCTGGTCTCTGGCTGGCTTCACTCAGACATGTCCATTCGGGCGGCGCTGAGCCAAGCGACGGCAACCTCCGAGAAGGATAAGTAGGCCGCCGCTCAGGCCGCGGCCGCTCGCGAGGTGGCGCTGAAAGATGTTGGGGCCGCCCAGGATCGCTGCCAGTTGCTGGAGGCCGAATTGAAGACTCTGCACAACGAGCATGCGGAAGAAGCTTGTGGCCGCAAGGCGGAGGAGGAGAGGATGAAGGCCCGAGAGGACACCGTCAGGGGTCGTGACACCGAGCTGGAGAAGTTGGGGAAGGCGCAGGCCGCGGAGCGCAGCCGGCTGGAGAAGCTGAAGCAGGCGATGGAAGCGGAGAAAGCTGAGCTTGATGCCAAGGCGAAGGTCCTAGCCGAAAACCGCGCGGCCTTCAAGCTCCTCGAGGAGAGGTCCCGCAAGGCGCTGCGGTCGCTCTACGAGAAGGGCTTGGAGGAGCCGCTGACCACCATCGACGAGGGCCCCACCTAGCTGCTTCCTTATCTGGTCAAGGCGCTTGAGGAAGTCGTGAGCGGTGTCGGCCCCTTGGCAGAGGAAGAAACCCGCATTCTTTCTTCAGCCGTGTTGACGCGCCTCTTCAGCCGCCTCCATCTTCGCAGCTGAAGAAACCCACGTTGACGCCGAGCACCATGCTGCTGCTGCCGAAACCGTGAAGAGCCAGGTGGAGGCCCTGTGGAAGAGGTTCCGCGCCTTCGATCCCGTGCCTTCAACTGGCAATGCTGCCGATCCTGCAACTCCGGCGGGTGGTGCAGGCGAGGGCAACGCCGCTATAGGAGAAGCATCCCTTGTGGCCGACGGCGGTGTCCGGGAATGACGAGATGACTTACTGACGGCTCCTTTCCTGTTTAATTTCTACAATACACACCATGCCTCGTGGAGGCGTTAAGCTTGTGTTTGGTTTCAGGAGAACAATATGTCTTGTAATATTTTCTTTGAAATTTTGCGATTTCCTTTCCATTTGCTTTACGTTCTGCGTCGGCAGGGCCCGACCCCGCGCATACCTCAGCCGCCATTGGGCCATCCGGATCACCAGGATGGACCAAGGAGTGAGGGGCTACGTGGTCAGTTAGGCTCCTGAGTCACGATGCTCAGGAGTCCCCCTTGACGCGCAAACAACCTATAGAAAGGAGATCTGGGAGTAGGCCTAGTGTTCTACGTCGGCAGGGCCCGACCCCGCGCATACCTCAGCCGCCATTGGGCTATCCGGATCACTGGGACGGACCAAGGAGTGAGGGGCTATGTGGTCAGTTAGGCTCCCGAGTCGCGATGCTCAGGAGTCCCCCTTGACGTTCAAACGACCTTCGTACCTTGGCTCCGATTGGGAGGGCGCGCGACGACCAGATCCGAGGGACCTGGCAGGGTGGCGTACGCTTGGGCGTGACCCGAGCGCAGCCCCCGTGCCCAGCCCCCTCGCGCGACTCTCCCGAGGGGAGGTGTTGCGATGAGGCCAGACACTGAGCTCGGAGGCTCCCTGAGGTTGATACGACCGTGAGGCCGCCCTTAGTTTTTATCACCAGCGTGGAGCATAGTGCTTCCGTACTTGCACGGGCATAACTGCTCCTCGGCAGTGTCGAATGCCAGTGCGGAACATGGTGCTTCCACTGGCACGTGGGAGGGGACTCCCTACCGCGGAGAGCCCCCAGGGCGTGTACAACCCTGCCCTGACATGTGGCTTGCATGGTAGGGCTAGACGAGGTGTGTCTGGGTACTCGTGAGCCAGCGCGAGACTCATGAGGCCCTACCTCAAGGCGTGTTGCGCCTGGTCTTGGTTCTTGTTGACTGCGGTGGTCCTGCGAGATGGTTAGACAACCTGCGCCGATCGAATCTCCTGAGGTTATCGCACGAGAAGGCCAAGCACCAATGACCCTAGGAGGTGACGTGAACGGGGCCAGCCTGCCAGACAGAGTTCAACCGTTGGATTTATCGACGCTGTAGGGACGTACCCGAGCACAAACGCCGTGCCCAGCCTTCTTATGTGAAGGATCCTGAAGAAAGATGATCGGCGCGCGGCTCCAGCGGTGGGCGGTAATCAAGCAAGTAGTGACGATAGGTAGCTTATGCATGGAAAGAAAACTAGCTGAGGTAAATGCAAGAACAATACATGCCACTGGGTCAGACCCGAGCGGCCTGGGGAAGGTGCAGCCCGAGGGGCGCCCCGAGCAGGGTAAACTAAAAATGCAAGTGGATATATGCCACAGAGACATGCCCATGCGACCTGGGAATAATGCAGCCCTAGGGGCGCTCCCAGCTAAATGAACTTGGAAAATGTCACCTGGTTTGGGTGTCGAAGGAGTGTTGGGGTAGATGAAGGCGCGCGCTGAAGAAGTCGCTCCTCACGAGCCGTCGAGACCCTGGGCCTTGGGAGGCTCTGGGGGCTCGGGTGGCCTCCTAAGGACCGTCTCCATCTCCGCCAGGACTACGTGATGTCTGGCTTCCTGGGTTGCCAAGATGCTCCATAGATTGCGCTGGAAGGCGGCTGCGGCGCTCGGCAGGCCGAACGGTATGCGCACATAGCTGTGAGGTGGACCCTCACACCAACCAGCACGCGAAGGCTAGAAGCGCTCCTGAGACGCGGCCCTGTTGAGCCCTGGGATCTCGACGTAGACGCGCAGCTCACCACCCTTGCCCGGGTGGGGAGCTACACCAGGTGGGCGGTGGTCGCCGCGCATTGCCCTTACTTCCTGAACCTCCTGAGTGGTCTTGACGATGAACTCCCGAGTGCCGGGCGCTCCTCACTCGGTGCCCTCCTAAGGGAAATGTGCCGCTAAGCACACCTTCACGAGGTGCCCGAGCGCCTCCCTCGTGATCTTAGCCAGGTCTGAGGCCCTCCAGAAGAGAGCCCCCGAGCCCTGCCCGAGGAGGGCGCCGGGCGCGCCTTCCTATGCGAGGGAGGGAGGCGTCCCAAGCACGGGCGTGGATCCTGAGGTGGCGTCGCCAGAGGCGCCGCTCCCCTAAGGCCCAGTGCGGAGTAGCTGCTTCTTCTTCTTGGGGTTAGCCTTAGGAGGGTACTACACACACGCGCTGTCAGGGTCTTCGACTGCTGCGGCTTGGAAGGCCCGCTCGAGAGAGCACACCACGTCTCTTTCTTCGTAGGGGACTGTGATAATTCCGCCGCTTCCCGACATCCTGAGGACGTTGTAGCCATGGTGGGTGACTGCCATGAATTTGGCTAGCGCTGGGTACCCGAGGATGGCATTGTACGGCAGGCGGATGTGGGCGACGTCGAAGTCGACGAGCTCGGTGTGGTAGTTGTCGCGCTGACCGAAGGTGACAGGGAGAAGAACTTGCCCTATCGGGGTGGTGGAGCCGTCAGTCACTCCTGAGAAGGGCTTGGTGGGCTGAAGCTGATCGTATGGTACTTGAAGGCTGTCGAACGTCTCGACGGACAGGACACTGAGCCCTGCGCCGCCATTGATTAGGGTCTTGGTGACTTGGACATTGCTGATGACAGGTGAACAGAGCATTGGGAGGACGCTGGCGGTTGCTGCGCATTTGAGTTGGTCCGCCGAGCTAAAGGTGATGGCGTACTTGGACCATTTAAGCGGGCGCGTGGCCTCAAGCTTAGGAAGGGATGCATTCACCTCGCAAGAGAACTACTTGAAGGTGCGCTGGGAAGCCGGGGCCTGAGCACCACCCAAGATGCAAGCGATGGCGCGCAGCTCCTGGAAGCCCCCAGCCCCTTCGTCCTATTGGTGGTCGTCGTTCCTCCTTGGCGGTGGCAGCAGCGGAGGGAGGCCAGGATTGCCCTGAGGACGATCCTCGCGAGGCTAGGCCCTTCAGGCACCCTTACGAGGCTGGTCCTGTCAGCGGTCCTCGCGAGGCTGGTCGCGCCACTCTTGGCGGGGCCCGCGGTCATCCCAACGTCCTCCACCTCGTCCACTTCCTCGGTCGTAGCCCCGGTCGCTGCGCTCGGGGCGTCGACCGAAGCGTCCATCTCGAATGGCCTTGAGCTCTTGATAATCATTGGTGTTGTGGCTGCGCACGTTGTGCAAGGCGCAGAATGTATGACCGCCCTTGGACGACTCGGGGAGGTCCCGACCGCGCTTTGCCTCTGGCTCTGCAACGAGTACGGCCACTCCTTTGCGCTTCACGTCCTTGACCTTGGCCTTCTTCTTCTCTGGATCTGCAGCAGGGAGCTCGAGGAGGGAGAGATGCCCCTTCTCAACTCTTGCACACTTGGTTGGTATGTTGAACAACTCCAAAGTCGTGCACAGCTCCTAATGGATGGCGAGCTACTCCTTCATCTTGATGTCACGGACGCCATCGGAAAACGCTGAGATGATGGCCTTGTCCGTCACCTTGGGGATCTTGAGACGCACGCTGTTGAAGCGCTGGATGTACTTCTGTAGGGGTCTCTCTCGGTTGTTGCTTGATGCGGCGCAGGTCACCCGCGGCCGGAGGTTGGTCACGTGTGCCTTGGAAGTTGGCGACGAAGCGGTCGCACATCTCACCCCAAGAGGAGATCGAGCCTAGAGGCAGGTTCAGCAGCCACAAGCGCGCACCCTCCTTAAGAGCCATGGGAAACCAGTTCGCCATGACCTTTTCGTCGCCGTTGGCCGGCTCGATGCTCAGCTCATAAAACTGCAGGAACTATGTGGGGTCGGGGGTGCCGTCGTAGCGTGGAGGAAGGTCCAGCTTGAACTTGCCTGGCCAGACTACGCTACGCAGCTCGGGAACGAGAGCCTGGCAGCCTGCTGTGGCCACCAGGGCCCTTTGCAGGGACGGAGCCTTCCCTTGATGCCCACGCACCACCGCCACAGGTGCCACGCGGTCTTGTCGTGGTTCTAGGAGCGCTGGAGCGTTTTCTTGTGGCCGGGGAACCTCTCGCCAGCTTCCTTCTTCGCGCGGGCACGCGGCACGGTGGGTCACGCCGCGGGACTGCATGTCTTGGGGCGAGGATGCCGTCTTGACACGGAGGAGGTGAAGGCGCTTCATGAGCCGCGCGTTTCAGCGCGAGGCGCCGTCTTGGTGCGGAGGAGGCGGAGGCGCTCCGTGAGCTACATCGCCCGCAGCTGGAGGTGGGCGAGGCAGCGAGAGAAATGGTGCAGAAGAGCCTCCAGCGGCACTGACGAGCTCGGCGATGCGGTCCAACCAGTCCTCGTAGAGGTCGTCGACCGGGCGGTAACGCAGGAGCTCGCGTGCTATGAGCAGCGCGGCCTGTGCGTCTGTGGGTGGGCGGCGAGCGTGAGACGACGAGCCCGCCGGAGTCAGCAACGGGGTGGCGGTGCGGCCGTCCCGCCGCATGGAGGGGTGCAATGAGGAGGCCTGCTGCTCGTTTACCGCCGGGCCGGTGGTGGTGTTGGCAACAGGGGACGGAGAACGACGGGGAGGCCCACCGACAGGGGCCGTCTGAGCGACACGGGCGACGAGGGCAGCCCGACGCTTGGCGTGGGCTCGGCGCTCATCCGACACGGGTGTGGTGGAGGCCCTACCTGGCGCGCCAAGTGACGGATTTCGGGTTCCGGCAAAACCCTTGAGGTTCGAACACTGGGGTGCGCACGAAGATCTCTCCTCATCTAGCTCTCGCCCTCACCACAATCTCAAGTCTTAGCGCGTCGAACTCGCAGAACAAAGGGACACAAGATTTATACTGGTTCGGGTCACCGTTGCGGTGTAATACCCTACTCCAGTGTGGTGTGATGGATTGCCTCGTGGGCTGAGGATGAACAGTTACAAGGGGAAGAACGGCCTCCTGAGGAGAGGTGTTCTTGTGCTTGGCGAGTTTGTGTGGTATCTGGTGGTCTGAATGATCCTCCCTCCTTTGGTAAGGTGGTGGCTAGTCCTATTTAAAGTAACCGCATTCAACTATTGTCCACAAGTCCATTCATTATGTTGTAGTTGAGCCAGTGCTACATATTGCAGTAGACGAGATATAGCACTGGCAAGGTGAATCATGCTGGAGTCTAGAGCGCCGCCTCTAGTGCCATGGGCAGGGGATACATGGGTTGGATAGTAACCGTTGTATGGGCCGAGAAGAAAGCTTATTTGTCAGGACATAAGAGCCCTGAAGAAACTCGTGCTCTAAACCATCTTCTTTTCTCCTCACCGTCTGTCGCAATGCAGAGATGGGCACAACCTCCACTTAGGGTGGGCATAAAATCCGACCAAACAAAAACTAGAACGAAACTGACACTGAATAAATCAAATATTAGGTTTTTTAACGAGTAAAGATAAAGAAGAGTTTTGTTTCCTGTGTTACTAACTGAACAAAATTCGATCGGTGCTGTATTTAAACAGGTGCGTAACCAAAAGCTGGCTTGATGAAACACCCAGCTTCATGGTGGCCAGTCTTTTGGCTGATTATCCGAGGAACACTTTTTTCTGAATAAAGCCCTCTGCTTTTATTTTGGAGAAACATAAAAGCCCTCTGAATTGGGCGCAATTTAAACAGTTAGCCGAAGTAGCCAATACATTCTGGCCCAGAGTTTACAGCCCACTCTCAGTCCAGTTAGAGACGCCGATCGACCTTATTCACGCACGCCCCACGCATAGAGAGATGCAGCGGCCTGGCATTCTCCGTCCCTCTCACCCCTGAGTCGAGTCCCGCCGCCGCCGCCTGACTACCTGAGCCGCCGCCGCTGCCTCACGATGTAAGTATCTGGACTTTCCCATCCGCTCTCTTAGTTCGTTCTCGCGTGTCGACCATCTCGCATAGTTGTCTACCTGTGATGATCCTCGCGGATGGCTGCAGTTGTAGTTAGCTGCTGCCGACGTCTTGATGTTTCTCCGATTGATTAAAGGTTGCCGACTACTTTACCTGCTGCCGATTTAGAAACCTGGCACGGTCTTATTATCAGACATTGGAACTACTTCTACTGTCTCCTTACATTTAATTGTGATAGTTTTGTACAACCCATCAAGAATTTGACACTATGAGAAAGAAAGCATCCAGTGGTGGTGTTGCACTTCCTCCTATGAGAGGATGTTGCTGCGTTGCTAGTACTTAGATACACAAGTTTTTCCTTCCATGTAAGAATCGTGTGAGTGGTTCAGCGCCTGGGTTAGTCTCCTGGTGTGACGCAACTGATTATACTTGTGCTTAAACTATTTTTAACTGCCAACAAAGAAATTGGGGTATAGGCGTATGGCTTGCTGGTATGAAGGTATATATATGTCTAAGGTCCAGAGTTGCTCTCTAGGTTGTGATGCCAACTACTTGTGCTTAAATTTAACGGCTAACAAAGAAACTGATGTTAGCATTTTGTCTATTTTTTTATAAATCAAAGTTTTCCTTGTGTGGAACAAGGATGCACGGATAATGCTGGGCATGAATCTATAGTCTTCGCATGATTACAGATTGATATATTTTATGCAGTGATTGCTAGATTTCTCCCTGTCTATGTTTTTTTTGGAAATTGTGCTTTCTTGCATTTTCTTCTACCTGTTTTTCTGCATTAGTTTTTTTCACCTGCTTATCTGCATTGGATTGACATGACATTCGTTTGTATTACAGAAATAAGTAGCCAATCCTTACATCAGGCAAGATGGTGCAGTATAATTTCAAGAAAATCATTGTTGTCCCTCCCGAGAAGGACTTCATCGACATAATCTTGTCCCGCACTCAGAGGCAAACACCGACTGTTGTCCACAAGGGCTAAGCTATCAACCGCATTTGCCAGTTCTATATGCGCACGGTTCGCTATACTCAGCAGAACTTCTATGAAAAGCTGTCCACCATCATTGACGAGTTCCCCCGACTGGATGACATCCACCCTTTCTATGGTGATCTCCTTCATGTGCTCTACAACAAGGATCACTACAAACTTTCCTTGGGTCAGATCAATACGGCTCGCAATATCATTGCAAAGATCTCCAAGGATTATCTGAGGCTGCTCAAGTATGGAGACACCCTGTACCGGTGCAAGTGCCTGAAGGTAGCTGCATTAGGTCGCATCTGTACTGTTCTAAAGGGTATCAGTCCTAGTTTGGCATACCTGGAGCAGATCAGGCAGCACATGGCCAGGCTTCCATCAGTTGACCCAAACACCCATACTATCTTGATTTGTGGCTATCCAAATGTTGGAAAGAGCTCTTTCATGAACATGGTTACAAGGGCAGATGTGGATGTACAGCCTTATGCTTTCACAACAAAATCCCTTTTTGTTGGGCATGCGGATTACAAATATCTTCGGTACCAAGTGATTGACACTCCAGGGATCCTTGATCGGCCTTTTGAGGACTGGAAGATCATAGAAATGTGCAGTATCACCGCTCTTGCCCACTTGAGGGCTGCTGTGCTGTTCTTCTTGGACTTCTCTGGGTCTTGTGGGTAAACTATTGGTCAGCAAGCTGCACTCTTCCATAGTATTAAATCCTTGTTCATGAATAAGCCTCTGATCATTGTGTGCAACAAGACTGATTTGCAGCCGCTTGATGGGCTTTCCGAAGAGGACATGAAGCTTTTTTTATATAAAAGAGAGCTCCCTCTCCGATTTCTATTAAGAGAAATCACCAAGTTTTTTTTCTTACAGCTAAAAAAGATAAACTGACATAACTACCCCCCCCAAGGTCAGGCATTGCTTATCGAGGAGGAAGTGGAGCCATCCCTCCCCTCCCCACAAACCCCCGAGCAATGTATCCCCAGGGGAAGATCTAAGGCCTGGGCTCAAACCGATCCCAGTACCAGCAACATAAGGTTCACTAAAGCAGAATAGAAGCAGTTTTAATCTCATACAAAGCTGGAAACATCTCCCATACAAGCGCTCAACAGAGAGCGGTGTGAAAGCAGAGCAGCAATAGCCTCATTAAGCGTCCACCACAGCAACGAATGCCAGAGGGTTTGTAGCTTAACCCACAATTCTTCGGGTCCCAAGACGCCATCCATGAACTGCCTTGAACACTTCTTCAGCAACTTTGCCAATCTGCTTCACACCTGCCTCCATCATCTTATTTCTTATGGGTTTTTTCTGCAAAATATTCCAATCATATAAGTACTTGAGTAATAAGTAAACAGGTATACAAGGATCATTTACCCTGTTATTATCAAAAACAACACTATTTCTTAATTTCCAAATTGTCCAACATATAGCCGAGACTCCTATCAAAACTAAACTCATCTCATCTTTCCCAAAAAAAATTGTCCAATTCTTAACCACCAGTTCTAAATCTCCTGGTATATCATTGAAGTTAAAAGCACATTTCAAAATATTCCACAAAAGCCTAGCTACTGAGCAAGTTAGAAACAGATGATTAACACTCTCTCTATTTCCACAGAATGGATAGTTTTCATCACCATTCCACCCCTACGCCGCAGGTTATCCTTAGTGAGAATGCTATTTTTAAGAGCCAGCCACATAAAGACTTTGACTCTAGGTGGCATTTTAATTTTCCACATGTATAGGTGTGGGTATTTGACTCCATTATCTATAAGATGTGTGTATAAGGATTTTACTGTATAAATTCCATCTTTTTGTCAAAGTCCATCTTACTTTATCTTTTACATCTCTCAATATCACCGAACTGCACACCTCTTTTATATGATCCCAGAGCTCTTTTGAGTCCCCAATCAAAGCCCTTCTAAAATTTGTATTATCAAGTCCTTTTTAAAAAATTTCTTTAACCGTTTTTTTATCAAAACAAATAGTATATAACCTGGGGAAATTTTTACAGAGTGGAGCAGATCCAACCCACCAATCTTCCCAGAACCTGGTATTTCCTCCATCTCCTATCATGAATTTGCATAAAGAGGTAAAATAGTCTCTATGTTTTAATAACTCCTTCCAAAATTGGGAGTCACCTTGTTTAACAGATAAGTTTCCAACAGATTTGGATCCTTGATATTTTTTTGAGATAATCTCTTGCCATAGCCCCTCCGTGTTGTAGACTTTCCACCATCATCTGCTCAAGAGAGCTTTATTCATCAGAGCTAGGTTTTGAATCCCCAAACCACCCATGTCCTTAGGTCTGCAGACATCGGACCATTTAACCAGATGATACTTCTTCTTTTTATCATCTTCTTGCCACAATAACCTAGCTCTAAAGAAGTCCATTCGCTTATTCACCCCAATGGGTAATCCATAAAAGGACATCATAAAGTATGGGATGCCTGTCAAGGAAGATTGTATCAAAGTAACCCTTCCAGCACTAGCAAGTAGCCTCCCTTGTCAGTTTTCACATTTTTTCTCCATCTTACTCTCTGGAGGTTTCCAGTGCTTGTTGCTAATTCTATTACAATCTACAGGCAGACCTAAATATTTCATTGGCAGAGTCCCAATGGGGCAAGTGAATATCCTAGAATATTCATCCTTTTTGTTCTTGGCCTCCCCAAAAAGGAAAAGTTCACTCTTATGAAAATTAATTTTCAGACCAGACATCTGCTCAAAAAGGCATAATATATATTTGAGGTTATGTGCACTATCTATATCATCTTGTAGAAGGAATATGGTATCATCTGCATATTGCAACATGTTAATCCCATTTGTGGCATATTCTTCCAACACCCCTTTAACTAGGCCATTTTTTGGCATTATCAAGCATGATAGCTAAAGCATCAGCCGCCAAGTCAAAATTAAGAGGTGACAGGGAATCTCCCTGCCTTGGCCCTTTATGAGTAGGAAAATACTTCCCTAGATTTTCATTCACTTTCACACAAACTTTCCCCCCTCTAATTGTTTCCATCACCCAATCTATCCATTTGTCTGGAAATCCTTTCATTTTAAGCATTTGGAAAAGAAAGGACCATTTAATTTTATCGTAAGCTTTTTCAAAATCAATTTTCAAGAGCAACGCCCCTTGTTTCTTTTTTTATGCTATTCAAAGCTTCATGCAGAATCAAGACCCCCTCCATGATATATCCACCTTTAACAAAAGCAGTTTGCATGGGGGAAATGACATCTGTTGCCACCATATTCAATCTGTTCATCAGAACTTTAGTAATAATTTTGAAACAAACATTCAGCAAGCAAATAGGCCTGAAGTTTTGTATTTTGGCAGCGTCTTTGCTTTTTGGGACCAAAGTAATAATCCCATAATTCAACCTACTAATATCATTTTTTTTGTTTCCAAAATCGTCTAGTAAGGCCTTAAGATCATTTTTGACTAACTCCCAGTAATGCTGATAGAATTCAGCTGTAAATCCATCAGGGCCAGGCGACTTATTATGTGCCATATTAAACACTACATTCTTAATTTCCTCCAAAGAGAACTCATTGATCAGCATGTCTCTATACCGTTCCTGAATCATTCTTGGATTTTCAATATTCAAAGAGATCGTAGAATTGTCAGGATGACCAAACAAGTTTTTATAGAAGCTTGTTATATATTCCACCAGATTTTTGTCTCCTTCTATCACCCCTTCCTCCTTCTCAAGCCTATTAATTTTATTTCTCCTAAGTCTTCCATTTGCCTTGGCATGGAAGAATTTTGTGTTGCTGTCACCTTCCAATAATTCATCTACCTTAGCCCTTTGCTTCCACTTGGCTTCTTCCTATTGCAACAATATGTCCAACTGAGCTCTCTGCTCTATTTGCTCTTTTCTAACATCAGCAGTAAGTCCATTTTGTTCACAATGTTTATCAATATTATCTAGCTTAAGTAAAATGTCTTTTTTCAGCTCAATATACCAAGCATTTCTGTTTTTGTTCCAGCCTTTAAGTTTAGGCCTCAGAATTTTAAATTTCCCCAACAACCTGTCCACACTGTCTCCAATTATACTAGTGTCATTCCACACATCATGTATAATCTTGTCAATACCCTCTCGTCAAAACCAGGCATTTTCAAATCTGAATATTGGATCAGCTTTTTGAATGTCCCCGGAATCCAAAAAAGTGGTGTATGATCAGATTTCTCTCTAGTTAGGGCAGTAATTTGGGTCAAGGGGTATACCTCTTTCCATTCTGTACTACGTAGAATTCTATCCAATTTTTCAAAGGTGGGTATAGGCAAATTGTTACCCCATGTAAATTGTCTAACATTCATCTTGAGCTCTCTAACTCCATCTTGTTCCAAAATAGCATTAAACAGAAAACTCCAGTGCCCAGGGGAACCTGGTTTATTTTTTTCACTGGCTTTTCTAATGATTTTAAAATCACCCCATATCAGGATAGGGTTTATACTGGTTTGGAAGATTCTAGACAGCTTAGCCAGGAATTTAGATTTCCTTTCTGGTTGAGCATCACCATAAATCACCACCAAGTCCCAAATGAACCTAGTTTTTAGATCTTGCACTGCCATTTTAATATGGTAGTCTTCTTCACTTTTTGAAATCACATCAAGAGTGGTGTAATTCACTCCTAACAAGAGTCCACCAGATTTCCCCCTAGCAGGAGTGAAATGCCAGTGGAAGTCTCTATCAGCACAGATTTTCTGTAGATCATTTCTAGAAAATTCTTGTCTCATGGTCTCTTGCAGGTCCAGAAAGTCTACTTTCATGTCCATTACCATTTCCCTAAGGAACCTCCTTTTAATGTCTCCCCCAAAACCTCCCATATTCCAAAAGATGCCTCTCATTTTTTGTTTCTTTTTCTTAGCAGAAAGTTCTAACAATTTAACAACAAAGGCAGTTTTCACCCCAGAACCTCTGGTGGTTTTCTCTTTTTTTCTCTCCTTCTTTGCTGAGAAAAGTTCTCTAACTATTTCCCAGTCCTCATCATCTTTTCTATTCCCCTCCTCATCTCCCTGATCAATAAGATCTTCTAGGGTATGCTCCCCAGTATCAATGATCTCATTCTCCTCAAGCAACACATCTTGTTTCTGTTTTTTATTTAAGTCAAACAGCCACAAGTCAATTCTAGCCTGCTCTACATTTTTTATCAATTCCGGATTATGTGTAATCACCTCAGCATTTTTTCCTGGTGTGACCCTTACCCCCTCATCAACCTTTTGCGGGAGAGTATTAGATTTAGGAAAGTTTCCAACACAAGGTAACTCACCATAGTTATCTTTCTTTGCTGCCCTTTCCTTGGCCAGTTCTGTGATGTTACGATCTTCGTTTCTCTTTAGTCTAGCACATCTTCTCAGTTCCTCTTCTGCATCTTTCAATACAGCCTCTCCTTTCCCAGCTTTTTTGATCTTAGTCTCGAAAGATTCTGTGTCTTGACTGGCTGTGTAATCCAATGGCTCAACATACCCTAGCCCAATGGCCTGGTCAATCAATTCTTGCTCTATCATTTCTCCCCCTTCTTCCTGTTTGTCCTCCACTCCCATATCCTCATAAACGGCTTCTACCTCTTCATCTTCATTGCTACTTTTATCTCCAGATTGTGACCCCTTCACCTCATCACCTCCCTTCAGATTGATCTGGAGTAGCTCATGCTGTCTTTTAACCTCATTCTCAAGAGTTTTCCTAATAAACTCCATTTTTTCCTTTTTTTCCTCTTCTAGTATTAGTTGTGCAGTCTGCCTGGTAGCCAGCTCCTCTGCTTTCTGCAACCTGATCATCAGACTATCTTCCCTCTCTTGTAATTCTGTAACTGCAACTGTCTCCTTACTTTTTTTATAAACTTCATTAGTCTGACAAATTTCACTAGGTTTCAGGACCACCTGCTCATATTGTTTCAGACCCAGATCTCCCAAGTTCATGCTCTATTTTCCAGTGTCCATTTGTTTGCTTCTTTTTTGCATGTCATTCTCTCTTTGTGACTCAAAACTCTCAAGATCCAGATATTCAAATATCTTTCTGTTATTTCCCTCGTCAAACTTATACCACCCCTATTCAGCAACTGAATCAAACTCAAAGTTTATGTCATACAACAACAAGTCCTTAGTAGTTATCTCAGTCCCTGCTGGAATTTTGTGCATGTCTCTCACACCCACCTTCACCCTAATTTCTTCTTGGGAGTGTATGTGCTCCACATCAACCTCCACCACTGGCCCTAAAGCAGATCCAATCTCACACACTCCTAGATAGTGTCTCAAAGTATCAGGCACTCCCCACATCTTTATCCATACTGAGTGGAGCTTCCCCTTGGCTTTATCATCTGGGCTCCAGAAATCAACCTCCACCATTGCTCCTGTTCCCAAAAGAGTAAATTTTCCAAAGTTCTTGAGCTCCACCAATTTGGTTTTGCTAGGGAATCTCATCAGAAAGGTTTTTGGACTCTGAAATTTAGCTCTCCATGTCCATCCCCATTCAAACATCTTAGCAAATCCATATGCAATTGTAGTTTCATTCAACTGCCCAGACTGTACAGTGACAAGTGCCATTGGGTTTATATGCTCAGTAACAACAATGTATTTTGTATGCTGAACCAAAAGACATCCCAAACCTCTGGCTCCATACCCCACATACTTGGCTACAGGTTTAGCTTGCTTCAGAATTGTGCATTCTTCAGTACTATGTGATGCTCTCTGACACACCACACAAAACACCTTGTTTTTGCAGTCACTCTTGAGGTGCCCCTGTTCTTTGCATTTGACACAAAAAAGATCTTTGTTGTTGTTTCCTATTTCCTTCTTCTTTGGAGCCTCTTTTCCTCACTCATCCTTTGTTTGCCCTTGCATCTTCAATATTTCCTGCTTAGGCATGTTAGACAGCAAATATTGGTACTGTTGTGCCATTTGCTCCTGTGGCAAGAAACCAAACTGCCCCAGCCCCATCCCAACAGGCACCAGCTGGGGGAAATTGGTGTTGTTCACCATGGGAAATCCACCTGCCATCTGCATCTGTCCCCCTTGCACACCCATTTGCTGTATATTTGGATTGGTAACCGCAAAGTTACTGCTAGGTCCCACATCCCTATTTCCAGTTTGGGTTCTTTCTTGCTGTCCTCCCCTCTGCCTGAGCCAAATGATCCTCCCTTGCCATTCAGATCTCTCCCACTACCCATCGAAGTCCCTTCTCCTCCAGAACCACTACTATTAGTCCCAGACCCCCCCGCCCCCCTCCCCCCCCCCTGTAATTTCCATCCCTGTTTCTCCAATCAAATCCTTCCTGAGTATGAGTGCTTTAACGGATGAGGGTGTGATGGCTGTTAAAAATGCTGCATGTGAGAGGCTTCTTGAGCAGAGAGTGGAGATCAAGATGAAGTCAAAGAAGATCAATGACTGCTTAAATAGGTTTCATGTTGCTATGCCCAAGCCTCGTGACAACAGAGATAGGCCTACTTGCATTCCTGAGGCTGTTCTTGAAGAAACTTGAGAGGGACCTTGAGAATGAGAATGGAGGTGCTGGTGTCTATTCCGCCAGTCTCAAGAAGCATTACTTATTGGCCAATGATGAATGGAAGGAAGATATTCCCCCTGGAATATTGGATGGGCATAATGTTGCTGATTTCCTGGATCCGGATATCTTGGAAAGGTGTGAAGAACTGGAAAGGGAGGAGGGCCTTCGTCTTGAAGAAGAAGCTGCTCAGGATGCTTTCATGATTGATGGACATGACGAATTAACTGAAGAGCAACGTGAGATATTGGGTAAGATAAGGAAGAAGAAGGCAATGCTCATCCAAGAGCATAGGATGAAGAAGAGTACTGCAGAGAGCCGTCCTATTGTTCCAAGGAAGCATGACAAAGACAGGAAATTCACAACCAAGAGATTGGGCAGGCAACTCACATCCATGGGTGTTGATCATACTGCGGCTGTGAACCGACTTCGCAACCAGTCAAGAGGCCGTAAGCGTGAGAGGTCACTGAGCAGAGCTGATGGTGATGACGCCATGGACGTTGATGGCCAGCATTCCGACAAGAAACTGCGTACAATGTCGAGGTCTAGGTCCAAATCACGACCAATTGAAGAGGTCGTACCAGGTGATGGGCTCAGGGACACTGCTCAAAAGAAGAAGGCCATCAAGAAGTCGAGGGACTCTGTCAAGAACAGGAACAAGGAGGTCGCCGTGGAGAGGCGGACCGCGTCATCCCCACCTTGAAACCGAAGCATCTCTTCTCTGGAAAACGAGGCATTGGAAAGACCAGCAGGCGCTAAGCCAGTCAATGTGGATGTTGCTGCTTGCGATCACTGGATCAGGTGTGATAATTGTGCTTCACATGATTGCTATGTTCATGAATAGAAGTACTGTTTTTGTATGTGGATAGGGTTGTGCTGTAGGGAGCTGAGAGTAGCTGACGTATCGTACTGCATTATCGAATTAGATTTAGTAATTTTGTCAGTAACTAAAAAACCCGCTATCATCATAAAGTGGAGATCGGTGATGCAAGCACTGTAGATGGCTTGTGAAGATTGCTCGAGCTACATACACATGTTTATTGTATGTTGAAGCTCAAGTCTTCATTTTCTCCTTGTGATGCAGGAACTGTTATTTCCTGGACTGGGGGTCAAAGAGGAGATAGAACTGTCTGGATTTTAAGTTTTGTCTGGCTTTTGTTCTCTTTTACGCATCGTTCGCATTTGTTAGACTATGTCGTCGCTGAACTGTATGGTAGGTACCTTTGGTTTATTATATGCACTAGTGCGGAGTGGTGTTAATGTAATCTAACGGCCTGCTTGTTCTACCTTTACTGAAATACGTAGTATGTCGCTACTTGCGAGTACTTGATTGTTTCAGTTGTGTTTTTACCCTTTCTGAGATGCAATGGTGCGAGATGGTTTAGATGAGTATCCATTGTTATGTGTCCATTATAAACTGAACACGGATTGAGCGAGATGGTTTTGTTGATTGTTGCGAATTCTGCCGTTGTCTGTCTACTGAAGGGTGCAGTAATTATATTTGGATGCGGAAGAAGTTTTGTACGTACTTTATTCACAGTTTCTCTGTTGTAATTTCTTGACATGTTATTTAGATTTTCATTCACAAGTATTCACGCATGGCTACACTCTCCTTGCACCTTGCTAGTATACTTGTGCTTAAACAGACAGCACGAATGCATGAACCAATACGTCATTATCAAGTTAAATACAAACATGGATCAATGCAAAAGAGAACGCAAAAGGGGGCAGACAAATTAGACCAACACAAGTTGCTCACGGTTAGCACAATGTCAACTTGCTCCCAAACTCTCCACCAACTGATATATATATATCCTCACGGTCACGGGCAGGTTCGTCTCGGCTGCGTTTTGATGATTTAGACGCACTGACTGATGGGGAGATGATGTCAAAACCCACAGATTAATACGTACACCGTCATGTGTATGCGGGCATGCCTTTACGACCACCATCGAATATATACTATTTTCCAATACTTTTGGCGAATAATCGTTCGCCGCCTCTACCAAAGTCACGAATATCTAATGTGTATGCAGACATCTCTTTACTACTCGTTTCCTTTCATAATATAAAACCTTCCATCTGTTTCGGCAAACCGGGGTTCGCCGCCTCTAGCAAAACCATGCTTATCTAATGCCAAAACTCTAGTGATCAACACCAACGTCAGTAATTACAAAAGCACTCCTCACCAATTCATTCTTAATTAGCAAAACTACTAACTCAAACATCCATAGTTTTCCCCGCTTTTTTGCGTCTTTCGTCCTTTCTTGGTGAACACATTGTTTCCGACAGAGCCATGCCCGTCGGAGAAAAACATAGCTCACTGCTGGTTCATCAAATATGTAAGAGTGATAACTATTCTATTTAACTTGCCAAAAGACTATTTCTAGCGATAACTGCAAGTGAAATATTGAGTCGGACGGCTATTAATACTTGACTAGGAAATAACTATTCTATTTAACTTTTAATTTCAAAAGGAAGAAAAACTGAAACCAAGACATATGTGGCAAGGAAGTTTGATTTTATTCATTTTTGTGCGTTAATTGAGTGACATAATTGTGGAACTCATTGTCCACTCTTCAACATGTTTTTATTGAAGGCAAACTCTTGGAACAGCCTTTCACACTGCTTTATAAATAAAGTATACCTTTAATAATACAAGGTAGTGAGGAGGCCTTCATGCAAAGCTGATTCAGGATAACCGGACAAACACACGTGAGTACGTTGTCGAGAAATAATACAAGTAAGCGTAAGTACAACGCCACGCTACATCCTAACACACTTAAGTTCCACCACAACACGCCATGAGGGAAACAGTAGGAACATGTGACATTTGCACGTTCTGGGTAACAGCCCGTTCAATAGTCAAAACACAAGCATGGATTACAGTACAGGCGGGCCAGGTCAAGTCTCAACTACACTTACGGGGGTTTGATTTCACCTACCGGCTACCGTTTCCCGCGAGCGTGTTCCAGACTTCCTATAATCTTACAACCAGCATCAGGACGACCACCAAATCATACAACACAACACAAGAGTACAAGACGGCAAGCAATAAGCAAAGCCTCCACGTACTCCTACAAGCTCTCTGTTGCAAACTTTTGATCATTCTCGCCGGCCGATCAAACTTGATTAGCGACAGAGAAACTGCTGCCCCGATACACAGCAATGGAGGTCAAGGTGTTGAGCTCCAAGCTCGTCAAGCCTGCCTACACTGCCGGCGAAGCGCCGACGCCGGCCACCGAGTACATTCCACTGTCCATCTTCGACAAGGTGACGTTCGAGATGCAGATGGCCATCATCTACGCCTTCGCGCCGCCCGCGCCCACCACCGCCTCCATCGAGAAGGGCCTTGCCATGGTCCTCGCCCAGTACCGCGCCTTCGCCGGGCAGCTCGGCGAGTCCCCCGACGGCACGCCGTCCGTCATCCTCAACGACCGTGGGGCGCGCCTGGTTGAGGCGACCGTGGACGCCGACCTCGTCGACATTGCGCCCTCGAAGCCCACGCCGGAGCTTCTGAAGCTGCATCCTGACCTGGAGGCGGAGCACCAGGAGGTGGTGCTGCTGCAGCTGACAAGGTTCCGGTGCGGCTCGCTCGCTGTAGGGTTCACGTCCAACCACGTCGTCGCCGACGGCCACGCCACCAGCAACTTTCTCGTGGCCTGGGGGCGCGCCACCAGGGGGCTCCCCATGGGTCTCCCGCCAGTGCACCACCACGCGGAGCTATTCAAGCCACGCTCGTCGCCTCGCGTGGAGCACGACCACCGCAACAGGGAGTACTACATGCCGTCGCCCACCGACGTGGTCGGTCACCACGGCGATGCCGCCGACAACATCGTCATCCACAAGGCGCAGTTCTCCAAGGACTTCATCGCCGGTCTCCGCGCCAAGGCGTCCGAAGGGCGCGGCCGGCCGTTCAGCCGGTTCGAAACCATCCTCGCCCACCTGTGGCGCACCATGACGCGCGCGCGCGACCTGAGCCCCGAAGAGACCTCCAAGATCCGGCTGTCCGTGGACGGGCGGCACCGGCTCGGCCAGCCGGCGGAGCACTTCGGCAACATGGTGCTCTGGGCGTTCCCGCGGTCCACGGTGGGCGACCTCCTGAACCGGCCGCTGAAGCACGCCGCACAGGTGATCCACGACGAGGTGGCGAGGGTGGACGGCGCCTACTTCCAATCTTTCGTCGACTTCGCCACCTCCGGCGCCGCCGAGAAGGAGGGGCTGGCGCGGAGCGCCGTCTGCAAGGACGCGCACTGTCCGGACGTGGAGGTGGACAGCTGGCTGACGTTCCCGTTCTACGAGCTGGACTTCGGCACGGGGAGCCCGAGCTACTTCATGCCGGCCTACTTCCCCACGGAGGGGATGCTTTTCCTCGCGCCGTCGAACTTCGGCGACGGCAGCGTCGATGCCTTCGTACCCCTATTCCAAGATAACCTTCAAGCGTTCAAAGAATGCTGCTACTCCATGGAGTAGGTGGCCTAACTGTGAATTAGTCGAAGAAACAGTGAGCAAGGCACATACATTATTTCATTTATTATTGAGAGGGTGGCCAAAAATATGTTTTTTCTTCTTCTCGTTGAGAATTGTATAGTGCTACTGTTATCATGTATACTATTAACACGAATTTTCGGATCAAACAAGTTCCATTATAAACAAATATACCTTATCTTACCTACTGTTTGATCCGACTTGAACACTAAACTAGAAAATCACTGAATTAATTACATAATTTTCCTAAAAAGCTGTTTAAGATGGAGCAGATTACAAAAATGAAAGTGTATTTTGTTTTCTGTGGGAAACAACAGGGCTCTGTTGCGTATGTTTTATCAAATTTTAAATAAGTGGTACATGCAATGGTTTTACAAAAGAGCAAAAAGAAAATAAAGACTACACATAAAAGTTAGCAAAAAGAAACTAAGAATGAGACAACAACAGTAAGAGAAACACCATGGCAGCGTCTGGGGAGATCCTGGTTGAACTAAGAGCATCTCTAGCCGTTGGCCCCTCAGGAGGCGTTAAAAATCACCCCTGAGGACGTACCGGCGCAAAACGCGCGTTGGGGGCGTGTTGTCAACCAGTCGCGGCGTCCACGGGATTTTTTTGAACGGCACAAACACGGCGAGTTCAAACCAAATTCAACCAAACACGGCACAAACACGCCCGCTCATACATATTTAAAGTATTTTACAAAAAGAAAAAACACACTACTAGGCCCGCCCGCCGTCTCGCTCGCCTCGCCGCTCCTCGCCGGCCACCGCCCTTACAGTTCTACATGCCGAGGAGGCTGTAGAACCGCGTGTAGTCGCCGCCGCCGCTGTTGTCGTCGTTGTCGCCTCCGTCGTGGCCGCCGTCCCTGCTGCAACCCTCCCCCGGTTGGCGCGGCGGGTTGGACGGTCCGACGGCGTCCTCGTCGTCGTCGCTATCGAGGATCATGACGCCGTGCTCGTCCTCGCGCCCACGCTTGCGGGTGGCGATCTCCTCTAGGGCACGGGTCTGCCGGGCCATCTCAGTCCGGAGGTAGTCGTTGCGCGCCCACCGCAGGGCGTCCGCGTCGGAGAAGCCGCGCCGGGCTATCTCCTCGTACTCCGGGGGGAGGCTGGGCTCCGATTTGGGCGTGACGAGGACGAGGCGCCCTGAAGCGGGGGTGGAGTCGGCGATGCGGATACCGGAGCTGCAGGTGCGCCGGCTGACAGGCGTGTCCTGGGGCTCCGGATTGACGGGCGTGTCCTGGGGCTCCGGCTTGATGGGGCGGAGGCACGGAGAGCCGGTCGACCGACCGGACGAGGAGGAGGATGCCCCGGGGTCCATGCGCCTCGGCGTCCACGAGCTCCCACGGCGGCGAGAGAAGGACGGGAGGGGGGGAGGGGTACTCCAGCCTCGGCGTGTTGCCGCCCTCAATGTACTCGAGGATGGCCTCCAGCGTGCGGCCGGGCATGCCCCACCATCGGCGCCGCCCCTCGGAGTTGAGCCTGCCGTAGGGCATGACGCTGTTGGTGGCCTCGAGCTGCTCAGCGTGACGGCGGCGGAAGTACAGCTCCCAGAGCGGGCTGTCGGGGACGTAGCGTGGCTCCTCCCTCGCCGCCCGTGGCAGAGAGGCGCGGATACGCGCGATCTCCGCACGACGGGCCGCCCCGGTGGGCGCTGGTGGCACCGGGACCCCGCCGGCGCTGATTCTCCATGCCCCGGGCACCCGCATGTCTGGCGGGACCGGGTACTCGGCCTCGAAGAGGAGCCGAGCTTCGTCCTCGTGAAGGTGGCGGCGGCCGAAGCCGTTCGCCGCCGCGCCGTCGCCTGGGAATCGTTCGGCCATTTCTTTGAACTGGGACGGCGAGGGGAGAGGGAGGAAGGGGAGAGAGGGCGCGTCGGTGGTGGAGACTCTGTGCGTGCCACCGGCGCGCTGGGGTCGGCTTATATAGGCGGAGGCGGCGCGAGCACGCGTGGCCGCCTCGTCTACGCATGGCATGCGCGGGGACGCGCGTCGTCATGCCTTCACTGCGCCGTCCGTGAGGCATCAATGGCGGAGGCTGACCGGCACGACAGCGTGCGGCAGCTTTTTGGCATTGATTCGCCGCGGGAAACGAGGCGATGAGGACGACGAAGCGGCGAGAAGCGAGACGAGTCGCTGGCAAGGAGGGCCCGCAGCTCTTTTGTGCCAAAAACGATTCGCCCGGTGCCCCCCAGCGTGCCGGGTTCGGGTTGGGTCTACCGGCACCAATTTCGGCCCGAGCCGGCAAAAATTGGACCCTTGAAAGCGCAACTGGGCCGATTTTTTGACGCCGGCGGCCGAAAAGTCGCCTGGGGGCTTTGTTAGGGGCGCGACTGAAGATTCTCTAAGCCCAATCTTTCTTTTCAGACACAATTATCTGAAAGAGTTGGTCCATCCCTCAAACTAACTGTACTCTTTCTTTTTGGCTCTGAATGAGAGCCATTTTAGTTCTTCCTTAAATTTGTTCGTGTGTGTAATACCTTTGAAAATGAAGTCGTTTCTTGTGGTCCTGATGACCGAAGATACTAGGATGATGAGCTTCGTGTAATAAGGTACATGCAGAAGATGCTTAAGCTTAATATCATCCGTAATCTTGAATAATTGTGTGACCAAGTGGGACAGAGATATGTCCAGCAAATTTGAGCAAAGGGGCAATGCATGAACAAGTGATCTCTAGTTTCAACGACTTGATGGCCAGTTGGCCACACATTACACATGCATAATCTGCAATAAAGAAGTGTTTTCTCTGCAGAAGAGCTCGTGTATTCAGCCTGTTGTGTGGCAACATCCAGAGGAACAATCTTTTGTTTCAATTCACAACAAGATTTCCACAACCATTTAAAGAGGGGTTGGAGCATAGGGGATTTGTTCGCTCGCTCCCCCTCCCCCCCTCGGGGGCGGGGGGGAGGGGGGGGGGGCGACGGGCGAACCCCCTCTCCTCCGGCCCCTTCCCCGTCGCTCTCCCCTCCCGCTGTCGCCGGCATGGTCCGTCGGGACCTGGCGGCGGCGGGCTGTTCTTTCCCTATGCACGCGTGGGGGAGGGGGGAGGCGAGGGCCTCCTGAATGCGGCGGTGCTGCTCGGCCGGCGGCGGGGTTCCTGTAGGCCTCGGGTGCCCTTGATGTGGCGACGTGATAGTTGGTCGAGGGTAGCGTGTGTTGGAAATATGCCCTAGAGGCAATAATGAAAGCATTATTATTATATTTCCTTGTTCATGATAATTGTATTTATTCATGCTATAATTGTATTATCCGGAAATCGTAATACATGTGTGAATAACAGACACCAACATGTCCCTAGTAAGCCTCTAGTTGACTAGCTCGTTGATCAACAGATAGTCATGGTTTCCTGACTATGGACATTGGATGTCATTGATAACGAGATCACATCATTAGAGAATGATGTGATGGACAAGACCCAATCCTAAACATAGCACAAGATCGTATAGTTCGTTTGCTAGAGTTTTTCCAATGTCAAGTATCTTTTCCTTAGACCATGAGATCGTGTAACTCCCGGATACCGTAGGAGTGCTTTGGGTATACCAAACGTCACAACGTAACTGGGTGACTATAAAGGTATACTACGGGTATCTCCGAAAGTGTCTGTTGGGTTGACATGGATCAAGACTGGGATTTGTCACTCCGTATGACGGAGAGGTATCACTGGGCCCACTCGGTAATGCATCATCATATTGAGCTCAAAGTGACCAAGTGTCTGGTCACGGGATCATGCATTACGGTACGAGTAAAGTGACTTGCCGGTAACGAGATTGAACGAGGTATTGGGATACCGACGATCGAATCTCGGGCAAGTAACATATCGATTGACAAAGGGAATTGCATACGGGGTTGATTGAATCCTTGACTTCGTGGTTCATCCGATGAGATCATCGTGGAGCATGTGGGAGCCAACATGGGTATCCAGATCCCGCTGTTGGTTATTGGCCGGAGAGTCGTCTCGGTCATGTCTGCTTGTCTCCCGAACCCGTAGGGTCTACACACTTAAGGTTCGGTGACGCTAGGGTTGTGAAGATATGTATATGCAGGAACCCGAATGTTGTTCGTAGTCCCGGATGAGATCCCGGACGTCACGAGGAGTTCCGGAATGGTCCGGAGGTAAAGAATTATATATAGGAAGTGCTGTTTCGGCCATCGGGACAAGTTTCGGGGTTATCGGTATTGTACCGGGACCACCGGAGGGGTCCCGGGGGCCCACCGGGTGGGGCCACCTGTCCCGGGGGGCCACATGGGCTGTAGGGGGTGCGCCTTGGCCTACATGGGCCAAGGGCACCAGCCCTACTAGGCCCATGCGCCTAGGGTTTCCATGGGGGAGGAGTCCAAGTGGTGGAAGGCACCTCTAGGTGCCTTGGGGGGGAGGGAATCCTCCCCCTGGCCGCCGCACCTAGGAGATCAGATCTCCTAGGCTGCGCACCACCCCCCCTTGGCCCTCCTATATATAGTGGGGGAGAGGAGGGACTTGACACACCAGCCCCTGGCGCCTCCCTCTCTCCCCGTTACGTCTCTCTCTCTCGTAGTATAGGCGAAGCCCTGCTATTGTGACGCCCTGCATCCACCACCACGCCGTCGTGCTGCTGGATCTTCATCAACCTCTCCTTTCCCCTTGCTGGATCAAGAAGGAGGAGACGTCTCCCGTCCCGTACGTGTGTTGAACGCGGAGGTGCCGTCCGTTCGGCGCTTGGTCATCGGTGATTTGGATCACGTCGTGTACGACTACATCATCACCGTTCTTTGAACGCTTCCGCACGCGATCTACAAGGTATGTAGATGCATCTGATGACTCGTTGCTAGATGAACTCCTAGATAGATCTTGGTGAAACGAGTAGGAAATTTTTTGTTTTCTGCAACGTTCCCCAACAGTGGTATCAGAGCTAGGTCTATGCGTAGTTCTTCTTACGCGAGTAGAACACAATGAGTTGTGGGCGTAGATTTGTCAACTTTCTTGCCGTTACTAGTCTTTTCTTGCTTCAGCGGTATTGTGGGATGAAGCGGCCCGGACCAACCTTACACGTACGCTTACGTGAGACCGGTTCCACCGACTAACATGCACTAGTTGCATAAGGTGGCTGGCGGGTGTCTGTCTCTCCCACTTTAGTTAGAGCGGATTCGATGAACAGGGTCCTTATGAAGGGTAAATAGAAGTTGACATATCACGTTGTGGCTTTAACGTAGGTAAGAAGACGTTCTTGCTAGAACCCTAAATCAGCCACGTAAAACTTGCCACAACAATTAGAGGACGTCTAACTTGTTTTTGCAGCAAGTGGTTTGTGATATGATATGGCCAACGTTGTGATGAATGATGAATGATCTATATGTGATGTATGAGATGTTCATGCTATTGTAATAGGAATTACGACTTGCATGTCAATGAGTATGACAACCGGCAGGAGCCATAGGAGTTGTCTTTATTCTTTTATATGACCTGCGTGTCATCAAGAAACGCCATGTAAATTACTTTACTTTATTGCTAAACGCGTTAGCCATAGTAGTAGAAGTAATAGTTGGCGAGCAACTTCATGGAGACACGATGATGGAGATCATGATGATGGAGATCATGGTGTCAAGCCGGTGACAAGATGATCATGGAGCCCCAAGATGGAGATCAAAGGAGCTATGTGATATTGGCCATATCATGTCACGATTATTATTTGATTGCATGTGATGTTTATCATGTTTTTGCATCTTGTTTACTTAGAACGACGGTAGTAAATAAGATGATCCCTCATAACAATTTCAAGAGGTGTTCTCCCCTAACTGTGCACCGTTACTAAAGTTCGTCGTCTCTAAGCACGCCGTGATGATCGGATGTGATGGATCCTTACGTTCACATACAACGGGTGTTGACGAGCCTAGCATGTACAGACATGGCCTCGGAACACATGCAAAACACTTGGGGTTAACTTGACGAGCCTAGCATGTACAGACATGGCCTCGGAACACAGAAGACCGAAAGGTCGAGCATGAGTCGTATAGAAGATACGATCAACATGAAGATGTTCACCGATGTTGACTAGTCCGTCTCACGTGATGATCGGACACGGTCTAGTTAACTCGGATCATGTAATACTTAGATGACTAGAGGGATGTCTAATCTAAGTGGGAGTTCATTAATAATTTGATTAGATGAACTTAATTATCATGAACTTAGTCTAAAATCTTTGCAATATGTCTTGTAGATCAAATGGCCAACGTAGTCCTCAACTTCAACGCGTTCCTAGAGAAAACCAAGCTGAAAGACGATGGCAGCAACTATACGGACTGGGTCCGGAACCTGAGGATCATCCTCATAGCTGCCAAGAAAGATTATGTCCTACAAGCACCGCTAGGTGATCCACCCGTCCCACAGAACCAAGATGTTATGAACGCTTGGCAGACACGTGTTGACGACTACTCCCTCGTTCAGTGCGGCATGCTTTACAGCTTAGAGCCGGGGCTCCAAAAGCGTTTTGAGAGACATGGAGCATATGAGATGTTCGAAGAGCTGAAAATGGTTTTTCAAGCTCATGCCCGGATCGAGAGATATGAAGTCTCCGATAAGTTCTTCAGCTGTAAGATGGAGGAAAATAGTTCTGTCAGTGAGCACATACTCACTATGTCTGGGTTACATAACCGCTTGTCTCAGCTGGGAGTTAATCTCCCGGATGATGCGGTCATTGACAGAATCCTCCAGTCGCTTCCACCAAGCTACAAGAGCTTTGTGATGAACTTCAACATGCAGGGGATGCAAAAGACCATTCCTGAGTTGTTCTCAATGCTGAAATCAGCGGAGGTAGAAGTCAAGAAAGAACATCAAGTGTTGATGGTCAATAAAACCACTAAGTTCAAGAAAGGCAAGGGTAAAAAGAACTTCAAGAAGGACGGCAAGGAGGTTGCCGCGCCCGGCAAGCAAGCTGCCAGGAAGAAGCCAAAGAATGGACCCAAGCCTGAGACGGAGTGCTTTTATTGCAAAGGGAAGGGTCACTAGAAACGGAACTGCCCCAAATACTTAGCGGACAAGAAGGCCGGCAATACCAAAGGTATATTTGATATACATGTAATTGATGTGTACCTTACCAGTACTCGTAGTGACTCCTGGGTATTTGAT
This sequence comes from Triticum urartu, assembly GCF_003073215.2. NCBI lineage: Eukaryota > Viridiplantae > Streptophyta > Magnoliopsida > Poales > Poaceae > Triticum > Triticum urartu. Next base: position 515,626,857 of record NC_053026.1, read on the forward strand.
ACCGGTGCCGTTGCTCATATTTGTAACTCACAGCAGGAGCTGCGGAATAAACGGAGACTGGCGAAGGACGAGGTGACGATGCGCGTCGGGAATGGTTCCAAGGATCGATGTGATCGCCGTCGGCACGCTGCCTCTACATTTACCTACGGGATTAGTCTTAAACCTCAATAATTGTTATTTAGTGCCAGCTTTGAGCATGAACATTGTATCGGGATCTCGTTTAATTCGAGATGGCTACTCATTTAAATCTGGGAATAATGGTTGTTCCATTTATATGAGAGATATGTTTTATGGTCATGCTCCTATGGTGAATGGTTTATTCTTAATGAGTCTCGAACGTAATGCTACACATGTTCATAATGTGAGTGCCAAAAGATGTAAGGTTGATAATGATAGTTCCACATACTTGTGGCACTGCCGCCTTGGTCACATAGGTGTCAAACGCATGAAGAAGCTCCATGCAGATGGACTTTTAGAGTCTCTTGATTATGAATCATTTGACACGTGCGAACCATGCCTTATGGGTAAAATGACCAAGACTCCGTTCTCAGGAACAATGGAGCGAGCAACCGACTTATTGGAAATCATACATACTGATGTGTGCGGTCCAATGAGTGTTGAGGCTCGCGGTGGCTATCGTTATGTTCTCACCCTCACTGATGACTTAAGTAGATATGGGTATGTCTACTTAATGAAACACAAGTGTGAAACCTTTGAAAAGTTCAAGGAATTTCAGAGTGAGGTTGAGAATCAACGTGTCAGGAAAATCAAGTTTCTACGATCAGATCGTGGAGGAGAATACTTGAGTCACGAATTTGGTACACACTTAAGAAAATGTGGAATAGTTTCACAACTCACGCCGCCTGGAACACCTCAACATAACGGTGTGTCCGAACGTCGTAATCGCACTCTATTGGATATGGTGCGGTCTATGATGTCCTTTACTGATTTACCGCTATCTTTTTGGGGCTATGCTTTAGAGACTGCCGCATTCACTTTAAATAGGGCTCCGTCGAAATCCGTTGAGACGACACCGTATGAATTATGGTTTGGGAAGAAACCTAAGCTGTCGTTTCTAAAAGTTTGGGGATGCGATGCTTATGTGAAGAAACTTCAACCTAAGAAGCTCGAACCCAAGTCGGAAAAATGCGTCTTCATAGGATACCCAAAAGAAACTATTGGGTACACCTTCTACCTCAGATCCAAAGGCAAGATCTTTGTTGCCAAGAATGGGTCCTTTCTAGAGAAAGAGTTTCTCTTGAAAGAAGTAAGTGGGAGGAAAGTAGAGCTTGATGAAGTATTACCTCTTGAACCGGCAAATGGCGCAACTCAAGAAAATGTTCCTGAGGTGCCTGCACCGACTAGAGAGGAAGTTAATGATAATGATCAAGATACTTCTGATCAAGCTCCTACTGAGATTCGAAGGTCCACGAGGACACGTTCCGCACCAGAGTGGTACGGCAACCCTGTCTTGGAAATCATGTTGTTAGACAACGGTGAACCTTCGAACTATGAAGAAGCGATGGCGGGCCCGGATTCCGACAAATGGCTAGAAGCCATGAAATCCGAGATAGGATCCATGTATGAAAACGAAGTATGGACTTTGACTGACTTGCCCGTTGAACGGCGAGCCATAGAGAATAAATGGATCTTTAAGAAGAAGACAGACGCGGATGGTAATGTGACCATCTATAAAGCTCGGCTTGTCGCTAAGGGTTATCGACAAGTTCAAGGGGTTGACTACGATGAGACTTTCTCACCGGTAGCGAAGCTAAAGTCCGTCCGAATCATGGTAGCAATTGCCGCATTCTACGATTATGAGATATGGCAAATGGACGTCAAAATGGCATTCCTTAATGGTTTCCTTAAGGAAGAATTGTATATGATGCAGCCGGAAGGTTTTGTCGATCCTAAGAATGCTGACAAGGTGTGCAAGCTCCAACGCTCGATTTATGGGCTGGTGCAAGCATCTCGGAGTTGGAACATTCGCTTTGATGAGATGATCAAAGCGTTTGGGTTTACACAGACTTATGGAGAAGCCTGCGTTTACAAGAAAGTGAGTGGGAGCTCTGTAGCATTTCTCATATTATATGTAGATGACATACTATTGATGGGAAATGATATAGAACTCTTGGACAGCATCAAGGCCTACTTGAATAAGAGTTTTTCAATAAAGGACCTTGGAGAAGCTGCTTATATATTAGGCATCAAAATTTATAGAGATAGATCGAGACGCCTCATAGGTCTTTCACAAAGCACATACCTTGATAAGATATTGAAGAAGTTCAATATGGATCATTCTAAGAAGGGGTTCTTACCTGTGTTACAAGGTGTGAAATTGAGCTCAGCTCAATGTCCGACCACGGCAGAAGAAATATAAGAGATGAGTGTCATCCCCTATGCCTCAGCCATAGGTTCTATTATGTACGCCATGCTGTGTACCTGACCTGATGTAAACCTTGCCGTAAGTTTGGTAGGCAGATACCAAAGTAATCCCGGCAAGGAACACTGGACAGCGGTCAAGAATATCCTAAAGTACCTGAAAAGGACTAAGGAAATGTTTCTCGTTTATGGAGGTGACGAAGAGCTCGTCGTAAAGGGTTACGTCGACGCTAGCTTCGACACAGATCTGGATGACTCTAAATCACAAACCGGATACGTGTATATGTTGAATGGTGGAGCAGTGAGCTGGTGCAGCTGCAAGCAGAGCGTCATGGCGGGATCTACATGTGAAGCAGAGTACATGGCAGCCTCGGAGGCAGCACATGAAGCAATATGGGTGAAGGAGTTCATCACCGACCTAGGAGTCATACCCAATGCGTCGGGGCCAATCAAACTCTTTTGTGACAACACTGGAGCTATTGCACTTGCCAAGGAGCCCAGGTTTCACAAGAAGACAAGGCACATCAAGCGTCGCTTCAACTCCATTCGTGAAAATGTTCAAAATGGAGACATAGAGATTTGTAAAGTACATACGGACCTGAATGTAGCAGATCCGTTGACTAAACCTCTCCCTAGAGCAAAACATGATCAACACCAGAATACCATGGGTGTTCGATTCATCACAATGTAACTAGATTATTGACTCTAGTGCAAGTGGGAGACTGTTGGAAATATGCCCTAGAGGCAATAATAAAAGCATTATTATTATATTTCCTTGTTCATGATAATTGTCTTTATTCATGCTATAATTGTATTATCCGGAAATCGTAATACATGTGTGAATAACAGACACCAACATGTCCCTAGTAAGCCTCTAGTTGACTAGCTCGTTGATCAACAAATAGTCATGGTTTCCTGACTATGGACATTGGATGTCATTGATAATGAGATAACATCATTAGGAGAATGATGTGATGGACTAGACCCAATCCTAAACATAGCACAAGATCGTATAGTTCGTTTGCTAGAGTTTTCCAATGTCAAAGTATCTTTTCCTTAGACCATGAGATCGTGTAACTCCCGGATACCGTAGGAGTGATTTGGGAATACCAAACGTCACAACGTAACTGGGTGACCATAAAGGTATACTACGGGTATCTCCGAAAGTGTCTGTTGGGTTGACATGGATCAAGACTGGGATTTGTCACTCCGTATGACGGAGAGGTATCACTGGGCCCACTCGGTAATGCATCATCATATGAGCTCAAAGTGACCAAGTGTCTGGTCACGGGATCATGCATTACGGTACGAGTAAAGTGACTTGCCGGTAACGAGATTGAACGAGGTATTGGGATACCGACGATCGAATCTCGGGCAAGTAACATATCGATTGACAAAGGGAATTGCATACGGGGTTGATTGAATCCTCGACATCGTGGTTCATCCGATGAGATCATCGTGGAGCATGTGGGAGCCAACATGGGTATCCAGATCCCGCTGTTGGTTATTGACCGGAGAGTCGTCTCGGTCATGTCTGCTTGTCTCCCGAACCCGTAGGGTCTACACACTTAAGGTTCGGTGACGCTAGGGTTGAAGATATGTATATGCAGAAACCCGAATGTTGTTCGGAGTCCCGGATGAGATCCCGGACGTCACGAGGAGTTCCGGAATGGTCCGGAGGTAAAGAATTATATATAGGAAATGCTGTTTCGGCCATCGGGACAAGTTTCGGGGTTATCGGTATTGTACCGGGACCACCGGAGGGGTCCCGGGGGCCCACCGGGTGGGGCCACCTGTCCCGGGGGGCCACATGGGCTGTAGGGGGTGCGCCTTGGCCTACATGGGCCAAGGGCACCAGCCCTACTAGGCCCATGCGCCTAGGGTTTCCAGGGGGAGGAGTCCCAAGTGGTGGAAGGCACCTCTAGGTGCCTTGGGGGGAGGGAACCTCCCCTGGCGCCGCACCTAGGAGATTGGATCTCCTAGGCTGCGCACCACCCCCCCTTGGGCCCTCCTATATATAGTGGGGGAGAGGAGGGACTTGACACACCAGCCCCTGGCGCCTCCCTCTCTCCCCGTTACGTCTCTCTCTCTCGTAGTATAGGCGAAGCCCTGCTATTGTGACGCCCTGCATCCACCACCACGCCGTCGTGCTGCTGGATCTTCATCAACCTCTCCTTTCCCCTTGCTGGATCAAGAAGGAGGAGACGTCTCCCGTCCCGTACGTGTGTTGAACGCGGAGGTGCCGTCCGTTCGGCGCTTGGTCATCGGTGATTTGGATCACGTCGTGTACGACTACATCATCACCGTTCTTTGAACGCTTCCGCACGCGATCTACAAGGTATGTAGATGCATCTGATGACTCGTTGCTAGATGAACTCTTTGATAGATCTTGGTGAAACGAGTAGGAAATTTTTTGTTTTCTGCAACGTTCCCCAACAGCGTGGTGGTACTGCTGGTGGCCAGCGGCGCCCGCGCGGCCCAGATCTGGGCCCTTCCAGGCTCCATCTGGGCTGGGACGGGCTGGTAGCTCAGCGCGCGGCGGCTCTGCTCCCTGGTGCATTACCAGGGAAAACCTTACCATTAGCGCTGGATTTTGAGCTACTGATGTCTACTAAGCAAGCTTCTTCTTGTAGACTTGTGTCGGGCTTCCAAGCGCAGAGTTTTGTAGGACAGTAGCAAATTTCCCTCAAGTGGATGACCTAAGGTTTATCAATCTGTGGGCGGCGTAAGATGAAGATGGTCTCTCTCAAACAACCCTGCAACCAAATAACAAAGAGTCTCTTGTGTCCCCAACACACCCAATACAATGGTAAATTGTATAGGTGCACTAGTTCGGCGAAGAGACGGTGATACAAGTGCAATATGGATGGTAGATATAGGTTTTTATAATCTGAAAGTATAAAAACAGCAAGATAGCAAGTAGCGAAAATAGTATTGCAACGCTTGGAAACAAGGACTAGGGTTCATACTTTCACTAGTGCAAGTTCTCTCAACAATGATAACATAACTAAATCATATGGCAATCCCTCAACATGCGACAAAAGTCACTCCAAAGTTCCTATCGCGGAGAACATAAGATGAAATTACTTGTAGGGTACAAAACCACCTCAAACTTATTCTTTCCGATCAATCCATTGAGCTATTCCTATAAGTGCCACAAACAACCCTAGAGTTCGTAGTAAAATAACACCATATGATAAACATCAATCAACCCTAATGTCACCTAGATACTCCAATGTCACCACAAGTATCCGCGGGTCAATTATATGATATGCATCAAACAATTTAAGATTCATAATATTCAATCAAACACAAAGAATCTCAAAGAGGGCCCCAAGATTCCTACTGGAGAAACAAGGACAAAAAACATGCATCAACCCCTATGCATAGATTACCCCAATGTCACCTCGGGAATCCGCGAGTTGAGTGCCAAAACATACATCAAGTGGATCCATAGAACACCCCATTGTCACCACGGGTATCCCACACAAGACATACATCAAGTGTTCTCAAATCTATAGTAGTATTCAATCCGATAATAGTGAAACCTCAAAGGTAAAACTCAATTCATCACAAGAAGGTAGAGGGGGAGAAACACCATATGATTCAACTATAGTAACAAAGCTCACGGTACATGAAGATCGTGCCAAATCAAGAACACGAGAGAAAGAGAGAGAGAGAGATCGAGATCAAGCACATATCTACTTGTACATACCCTCAGCCCCGACGGTGAACTACTCCCTCCTCATCATGGAGAGCGCCGGGACGATGAAGATGGTCACGGTGATGGTTTTCCCCTCCGGCAGGGTGCCGGAACGGGCTCCTGATTGGTTTTTCATGGCTGCAGAGGCTTGGGGCCGCGGAACTCCCGATCTAGGTTTTTTTCTGGGGATTTTGGTATTTATAGGAATTTTTGGCGTCGGTCTCACGTCAATGGGGTCCACGAGGCAGCGGCAAGACAGGGGGGTGCGTCCTCTATCCTTGTCATTGCCTCGGGACTCTTCTAGACCAACTCTTGTGCTTCGGGGGTCTCCTTTGGTCCATAAAAAAGCATCGTAAATTTTCAGCCCATTCCGAGAACTTTTTTTATGCACAAAAAACAACATCACGGTACGTAGTTCTGCTGAAAACAACGCGAGTCTGGGTTAGTTCTAATCAAATGATACCAAAATCATATAAAATTGTTGTAAACATGGCATGAATACTTCATAAATTATAGATACGTTGGAGACGTATCAGCTACCAGTATCGCTGGTACACACGCTACTGCTACAACGCTACAACTATTTTTTAGTAGTAGCGTGATTTCTGTCCAGCACTACTGGTAACTTAACATAGCAGTAGCGCCCGTGCAACAAGCGCTACTGTTAAAGGCGCACTGCTGGTAAACCTTGAAACTGTGCTAATATTTTATGTTTTTTGTTTTATAATGTATTTATACACCTGTTATACAAATTTTTATACAATAGCTCATCGTCATCATAATAATTCATCATCATCATAATAACAACTCATCGTCATCATCATCATCATCATAGTCATATAAGAACTCATCATCATAATAACAAATCCTCGATACTCATCATCATCTATGAGTCATATAACAACTCATCATTCTAAGTTCTAACACATTCAAGCACATAACTCATCATCATCATAATAACAACTCCTCCTCCTAATAGTCATAACCAACACTAGCTAGTTAATTGTTCTTAGAACATGATGGGTACTAGCTAGGACCTGCTACTCTGTCTAAGGTAAAATAGCATAAAACAAGATAGCCTCTGACTCTCCATTATGGAGAATGGAGATCTACCTGTCTCCAGTTTGTGGGTTTCGCACCATGTTGCCTCCAAGTAGCTCCCTACGATCATTCATAACTTTTCTTCATCCTTTGATTGTGAGGTCTTCATATCTTCGAGAAATTGTGTATGTACTACGGTGAGCCATAGGCAGACTTGGCTGTAAGCTAATAATATCCATGTCACCTTTCATATGCATCAGATGAGGCACACAATCCTTCGGGAGTTTTTGTTGAAGAACATAATAATAACGTAGTTAGCAATGTAGTTTAGCTTTAGAAGAATGTATGCAAAAGATGCAGTTGTGTCATAATAGTAAAAAATCTTACAATGCTATTTCCATGGATGTTACCATAGTTCAACATGTGGACTAGTGGCACGTATTGACCATAATGTGGAGGAGTTTCATAATTGTTATTGAAAGTCTTAACATCGGTAATAAATGAGATAAGATGATTTTTCTCCTCGCAAGTTAGTTCAGAGCCATCAGTGTAGTAGGTTTTGTCTACTACCCTTCGTACATTTCTGAAGAATGGAAATAAGCTGTCAACTATTTTTAAATAAACAATATAAATTACGTAACAAATTTATTTGACAAACTCACATACATGTAGTACTGGAGGCATATCCACATTCACCCAAATGTCGATATTATCTTCAACATCATCTTCAGGACGAATATCATAGGTTAATTGCATATCCTCGTGGAATTCATAGGACTTTCATAGAGCTCTTCAATTTGAGCAACCAAAATACGTGCGATTAACTGCATTGTAGAGCTTTGATACCTCTCCGACGTATCTATTTTTCCAAACACTTTTGCCCTTATTTTGGACTCTAACTTGCATGATTTGAATGGAACTAACCCGGACTGACACTGTTTTCACTAGAATTGCCATGGTGTTATTTCTGTGCAGAAATAAAAGTTCACGGAATGACCTGAAAATCAACGGAGATTATTTTTGGAATATATACAAAATACTGGAAGAAAGATCCACGTCAGGGGGCCCACACCCTGTCCACGAGGGTGGGGGCGCGCCCTACCCCCCTGGGCGCGCCCCCTACCTCATGGGCCCCCTGACGCTCCACCGACCTCAACCTTGACTCCATATATTCACTTTCGGGGAGAAAAAAATCAGAGAGAAGGATTCATTGTGTTTTACGATACGGAGCCACCGCCAAGCCCTAAACTCTCTCGGGAGGGCTGATCTGGAGTCCGTTCGGGGCTCCGGAGAGGGGAATCCGTCGCCATCGTCATCATCAATCTTCCTTCATCACCAATTTCATGATGCTCACCGCTGTGCATGAATAATTCCATCGTAGGCTTGCTGGACGGTGATGGGTTGGATGAGATTTATCATGTAATCGAGTTAGTTTTGTTAGGGTTTGATCCCTAGTATCCACTATGTTCTGAGATTGATGTTGCTATGACTTTGCTATGCTTAATGCTTGTCACTAGGGCCCGAGTGCCATGATTTCAGATCTAAACCTATTATGTTTTCATCAATATATGAGAGTTCTTGATCCTATCTTGCAAGTCTATAGTCGCCTATTATGTGTTATGATCCGTTAACCCTGAAGTGATAATAATTGGGATACTTACCGGTCATGACCGTAGTTTGAGGAGTTCATGTATTCACTATGTGTTAATGCTTTGGTCCGGTAGTCTATTAAAAGGAGGCCTTAATATCCCTTAGTTTCCAATAGGACCCCGCTGCCACAGGAGGGTAGGACAAAAGATGTCATGCAAGTTCTTTTCCATAAGCACGTATGACTATATTCGGAATATGCTACCTCTTGAGCACTTGCATTGGTTTTCCCTTGAAGAGGAAAGGGTGATGCAGCAAAGTAGCGTAAGTATTTCCCTAAGTTTTTGAGAACCAAGGTATCAATCCAGTAGGAGGCTACACGCGAGTCCCTCGCACCTACACAAAACAAATAAATCCTCGCAACCAACGCGATAAGGGGTTGTCAATCCCTACACGGTCACTTACGAGAGTGAGATCTGATAGATATGATAAGATAATATTTTTGGTATTTTTATGATAAAGATGCAAAGTAAAATAAAAGGGCAATGAAAATAACTAAGTGTTGGAAGATTAATATGATAGAAGATAGACCCGGGGGCCATAGGTTTCACTAGTGGCTTCTCTCAAGAGCATAAGTATTTTACGGTGGGTGAACAAATTACTGTTGAGCAATTGAAAAAATTGAGCATAGTTATGAGAATATCTAGGTATGATCATCTATATAGGCATCACGTCCAAGACAAGTAGACCGATTCCTGCCTGCATCTACTACTATTACTCCACACATCGACCGCTATCCAGCATGCATCTAGAGTATTAAGTTCAAGAGAACAGAGCAACACTTTAAGCAAGATGACATGATGTAGAGGGATAAACTCATGCAATATGATGAAAACCCCATCTTGTTATCCTCGATGGCAAAAATACAATACGTGCCTTGCTGCCCCTACTGTCACTTGGGAAGGATACCGCAAGATTGAACCCAAAGCTAAGCACTTCTCCCATTGCAAGAAAGATCAATCTAGTAGGCCAAACCAAACCGATAATTCGAAGAGACTTGCAAAGATAACCAATCATACATAAAAGAATTCAGAGAAGATTCAAATATTGTTCATAGATAAACTTGATCATAAACCCACAATTCATCGGTCTCAACAAACACACCGCAAAAGAAGATTACATCGAATAGATCTCCACAAGAGAGGGGGAGAACTTTGTATTGAGATCCAAAAATAGAGAAGAAGCCATCTAGCTAATAACTATGGACCCGAAGGTCTGAGGTAAACTACTCACACTTCATCGGAAGGGCTATGGTGTTGATGTAGAAGCCCTCCGTGATTGATGCCCCCTCCGGCGGAGCTCCGAAACAGGCCCCAAGATGGGATCTCGTGGATACAGAAAGTTACAGCGGTGGAGTTAGGGTTTTGGCTCTGTATCTGATCGTTTGGGGGTACGTAGGTATATATAGGAGGAAGGAGTACGTTGGTGGAGCAACAGGGGGCCCACGAGGGTGGAGGGCTCGCCTGGTGGGGGGGGGGGTAGGTGCGCCCCCTACCTCGTGGCCTCCCTGTTGGTTGCTTGACGTAGGGTCCAAGTCTCCTCGATCTTCTTCGTTCCTAAAATCACGTTCACAAAGGTTTCATTCCGTTTGGACTCCGTTTGATATTCCTTTTCTTAAAAACCCTAAAATAGGCAAAAAAACAACAATTATGGGCTGGGCCTCCGGTTAATAGGTTAGTCCCCAAAATAATATAAAAGTGTATAATAAAGCCCAATAATGTCCAAAACAGTAGATAATATAGCATGGAGCAATCAAAAATTATAGATACATTGGAGACGTATCAAGCATCCCCAAGCTTAATTCCTGCTCGTCCTCGAGTAGGTAAATGATAAAAACAGAATTTTAGATGTGGGATGCTACTAGGCATAATTTAAATGTAATTCTTCTTAATTGTGGTATGAATATTCAGATCCAAAAGATTCAAGACAAAAGTTTAATATTGACATATAAATAATAATACTTCAAGCATACTAACTAAGAAATTATGTCTTCTCAAAATAACATGGCCAAAGAAAGTTATCCCTACAAAATCATATAGTCTGGCTATGCTCTATCTTCACCACACAAAGTATTTAAATCATGCACAACCCTGATGACAAGCCAAGCAATTGTTTCATACTTTAGTAATCTCAAAATTTATAAACCTTCACGCAATACATGAGCGTGAGCCACGGACATAGAACTATATGTGGAATAGAATGGTGGTTGTGGAGAAGACAAAAAGGGAGAAGATAGTCTCACATCAACTAGGCGTATCAACGGGCTATGGAGATGCCCATTAATAGATATCAATGTGAGTGAGTAGGGATTGCCATGCAACGGGTGCACTAGAGCTATAAGTGTATGAAAGCTCAACAAAAGGAACTATTGGGTGTGCATCCAACTTGCTTGCTCACGAAGACCTAGGGCATTTTGAGGAAGCCCATCACTGGAATATACAAGCCAAATTCTATAATGAAAAATTCCCACTAGTATATGAAAGTGATAACATAGGAGACTCTCTATCATGAAGATCATGGTGCTACTTTGAAGCACAGTTGTGGTAAAAGGATAGTAGCATTGTACCTTCTCTCTTTTTCTCTCATTTTTTTATTTGGGCTTCTTTGGCCTCTTTTTTCGTCCGGAGTCTCATCCCGACTTGTGGGGGAATCATAGTGTCCATCATCCTTTCCTCACTTGGGACAATGATCTAATAATGATGATCATCACACTTTTATTTACTTACAACTTAACAATTACAACTCGATACTTAGAACAAAATATGACTCTATGTGAATGCCTCCGGCGGTGTACCGGGATATGTAATGAATCAAGAGTGACATGTATGAAAAAATTATGAACGGTGGCTTTGCCACAAATACAATGTCAACTACATGATCATGCAGAGCAATATGACAATGATGGAGTGTGTCATAGTAAATGGAATGGTGGAAAGTTGCATGGAAATATATCTCGTAATGGCTATGGAAATGCCATGATAGGTAGGTATGGTGGCTATTTTGAGGAAGGTATATGGTGCGTGTATGATACCGGCGAAAGGTGCATGGTATTAGAGAGGCTAGCAATGGTGGAAGGGTGAGAGTGCGTATGATCCATGGACTCATTATTAGTCATAAAGAACTCATATACTTATTGCAAAAATCTACAAGTTATCAAAGCAAAGTATTACGTGCATGCTCCTAGGGGGATAGATTGGTAGGAAAAGACCATCGCTCGTCCCCGACCGCCACTCATAAGGAAGACAATCAATAAATAAATTATGCTCCGACTTCATCACATAACAGTTCACCATACGTGCATGCTACGGGAATCAAAAAATTTAACACAAGTATTTCTCAAATTCACAACTACTCAACTAGCATGACTCTAATATCACCATCTCCATATCTCAAAACAATTATCATGTATCAAACTTCTCATAGTATTCAACACACTCATAAGAGAATTTTATTATTAATCTTGTATACCTAGCATATTAGGATTATTTAAGCAAATTACCATGATATTTAGGACTCTCAAAATAATCTAAGTGAAGCATGAGAGATCAATAGTTTCTATAAAACAAATCACCACCGTGCTCTAAAAGATATAAGTGAAGTACTAGAGCAAAACTATATAACTCAAAAGATATAAGTGAAGCACATAGAGTATTCTAATAATTTCCGAATCATGTGTGTCTATCTCAAAAGGTGTGTACAGAAAATATGATTGTGGTAAACTAGAAAGCAAAGACTCAAATCATACAAGAGGCTCCAATCAAAACACATATCATGTGGTGAATAAAAATATAGCTCCAAGTAAAGTTACCGATAGAAGTAGACGAAAGAGGGGATGCCTTCCGGGGCATCCCCAAGATTTGGCTTTTTGGTGTGCTTAGATTATGTTGGGGGTGCCATGGTCATCCCCAAGCTTAGGCTCTTTCCACGCCTTGTTCCATAATCCATCAAATCCTTACCCAAAACTTGAAAACTTCACAACACAAAACTTAAAGTAGAAAATCTCGTGAGCTCCATTAGCGAAAGAAAACAAAAGACCACTTCAAGATACTGTAATGAACTCATTCTTTATTTATATTGGTTTTAAACCTACTGTATTCCAACTTCTCTATGGTTTATAAACTATTTTACTAGCCATAGATTCATCAAAATAAGCAAACAACGCACGGAAAACAGAATCTGTGAAAAACAGAACAGTCTGTAGTAATCTGTAGCTAGCGCAAGATATGGAACCCCAAAAATTCTAAAATAAATTTCTCGACGTGAGTAATTTAGCTATTAATCATCTTCAAAAAGAATTAACTAATTATCACTTTCCAAATAAAAATGGCAGCAGTTCTCGTGAGCGCTAAAGTTTCTGTTTTTTTACAGCAAGAATAACAAGACCTTCCCCAAGTCTTCCCAACGGTTCTACTTGGCGCAAACACTAATTAAACACAAAAAACACAACAAAAACAGAGGCTAGATAAATTATTTATTACTAAACAGGAGTAAAAAGCAAGGAATAAAAATAAAATTGGGTTGCCTCCCAACAAACGCTATCGTTTAACGCCCTAGCTAGGCATAAAAAGCAAGGATAGATCTAGGTATTGACATATTTGGTAGGCAATCCATAAGTGGCTCTCATAATAGTTTCATAAGGTAATTTAATTTTCTTTCTAGGGAAGTGTTCCATGCCTTTCTGAGGGAGTCCTAGATTAGGGGGTCTCCGGACAGCCGGACTATCTCCATTGGGAGGACTGTTAGACTATAAAGATACAAGATTGAAGACTTCGTCTCGTGTCCAGATGGGGCTCTACTTGGCGTGGAAGGCAAGCTAGGAAATACGGATATGGATATCTCCTCCTTTGTAACCGACCTTGTGTAACCCTAACCCTCTCCGGTGTCTATATAAACCGAAGGGTTTTAGTCCGTAGGACAACAATCACAACATACAATCATACCATAGGCTAGCTTCTAGGGTTTAGCCTCTCTGATCTCGTGGTAGATCTACTCTTGTACTACCCATATCATCAATATTAATCAAGCAGGACGTAGGGTTTTACCTCCATCAAGAGGGCCCGAACCTGGGTAAAACATCGTGTCCCCTGCCTCCTGTTACCATCCGGCCTAGACGCACAGTTCGGGACCCCCTACCCAAGATCCGCCATTTTTGACACCGACACTTTCCTTAACGGAAATTGGAATCTAATATTCCCTTCCTTCATATCAATAGTTGCACCAATCATTCTAAGGAAAGGTCTACGAAGAATAATAGGACATGAAGGATTGCAATCTATATCAAGAATGATAAAATATACGGGCACATAATTCCTATTTGCAACAATAAGAACATCATTAATTCTTCCCATAGGTTTCTTAATAGTGGAATCCGCAAGGTGCAAGTTTATAGAGAAATCATCAAAATTACGGAAACCTAGCAAATCACATAAAGTCTTTGGAATCGTGGAAACACTAGCACCCAAATCACACAAAGCATAGCATTCATGATCTTTAATTTTAATTTTAATAGTAGGTTCCCACTCATCATAAAGTTTTCTAGGGATAGAAACTTCCAACTCAAGTTTTTCTTCATAAGATTGCATCAAAGCATCAGCGATATGTTTAGTGAAAGCTTTATTTTGACTATAAGCATGAGGAGAATTTAGCACGGATTGCAACAAGGAAATACAATCTATCAAAGAGCAGCTATCATAATTAAATTCCTTGAAAACCAAAATAGTAGGTTCATTAACATCTAGAGTTTTGATCTCTTCAATCCCACTTTTATCAAATTTAGCATCAAGATCTAAAAACTCCTAATTTTTGGAACGCCTTCTAGGTAAAGGTGGACCATATTCAGTCCCATCATTATCAAGATTCATATTGCAAAACAAAGATTTAATAGGGGACATATCAATAACTTTTAGATCTTCATCTTTATTATCATGGAAACTAGAAGAAAACGCTCCTATAAAGGAATCTTTCTTAGCATGCATCCTAGCGGTTCTTTCTTTGCACTCCTCAATAGAAATTCTCATGGCTTTGAGAGACTCATTGATATCATGCTTAGGAGGAATAGATCTAAGTTTCAAGGAATCGACATCAAGAGAAATTCTATCAACATTCCTTGCCAACTCATCAATCTTAAGCAATTTTCTTCAATCAAAGCATTGAAATTATTTTTTGAAGTAATAAATTCTTTAATATTAGATTCAAAACCAGAGGGTATCTTATTATAATATCCATAAGAATTGTTGTAGGAATTACCATAATTATTAGAGGAATTACCAGGATAAGTCCTAGGATTAAAGTTTCCTCTATACGCATTGTTACCAAAATTATTCCTACCAACAAAATTCACATCCATAGATTCGTTATTATTCTCAATCAAAGTAGACAAAGGCATATCATTAGGATAAGAAGAAACACTCTTAGTAGCAAATAATTTCATAAGTTCATCCATCTTTCCACTCAAAACATTAATTTCTTCTATCGCATGCACTTTCTTATTAGTGGATCTTTCAGTGTGCCATTGAGAATAATTAACCATAATATTATCTAGGAGTTTAGTAGCTTCTCCTAAAGTGATTTCTGTAAAAGTGCCTCCCGCGGCCGAATCTAACAGATTTCTAGAAGCAAAATTCAATCCGGCATAAATTTTTTGTATAATCATCCACAAATTCAGACCAAGTGTTGGGCAATTACGTATCATCAATTTCATCCTCTCCTGAGCTTGTGCAACATGTTCATGATCAAGTTGCTTAAAATTCATAATATCGTTTCTAAGAGAGATGATATTAGCAGGAGGAAAATACTTAGAGATAAAAGAATCTTTGCACTTATTCCAGGAATCAATACTATTTTTAGGCAAAGACGAAAACCAAGCTTTAGCATGATCTCTAAGCGAAAAAGGAAATAGCTTCAATTTAACAATATCATTATCAACATCTTTCTTCTTTGCATATAACACAAATCAACGAAGCTATTTAGATGGGTAGCGACATCTTCACTAGGAAGGCCGGAAAACGGATCTTTCATGACAAGATTCAGCAAGGCAGCCTTAATTTCACAAGATTCAGCATCGGTAAGAGGAGCAATCGGAGTGCTAATAAAATCATTGTTGTTGGTATTGGTAAAGTCACACAATTTAGTGTTATCTTGAGCCATCATGACAAGCAAGCAATCCAACACACAAGCATACAAGAAACGGGCAAAAAGAGGCAAATAGAGAAAGAGAGGGAGGATAGAGAGAGGGCAAATAAAACGGCAAGGGTGAAGTGGGGGAGAGGAACATGAGAGGCAAATGTGTCGGATTTCGGGTTCCGGTAGACCCTTGAGGTTCGAACACTGGGGTGTGCGTGGAGATTTCGCCTCCTACCTACCTGCACCCCTCCGCCTTGCTAGGATCTGAAGTAAGGAAAGAACAACGCAAGAGACACAGGGTTTATACTGGTTCGGGCCACCGTTGAGGTGTAATACCCTACTCCAGTGTGTGGTGTGGTGGATTGCCTCTTGGGCCGATGATGATGAATGATACAAGGAAGAACAGCCTCGCGAGGGTCTGTTCTTGGCTGGGGTGATGAACTGCTGGGAGGAGCTCAGTCACCTCTCTCTCTCTCTCTCTCTCTCTCTCTCTCTCTCTCTCTTTCTGATCTTCTCTCTCTCTCTTTCCCTGCCTCCTCTCTTTGCTCTGTGGGTGGCTGGTCCTATTTATAGAGGCCCTGGTCCTCTTCCAAAATATCGAGCGGGAAGGGAGCCAACAATGGCGGGCTAATTTGAAGGGGGACAGCTAGTATCAACTATCCTGACAAAAGTAGTCTTCGCCTGCGCAAAGCTCTGGTGATGACGCCGTCTTGGGCTCCACGGTGACCTCCGTCTCGTAGTCCTCCTGGTCTTGGTCTCGTTGCACCGAAATGGCAACCTTTGCCTGATGCCTCGGTACTCCACGACTGTGCTTGCCCCCTTTGCACCAAAGAGGAAGGGAGGACGCTGTGCGGGCTGGCACCCGCCTGGCGCCCCCGGTCGTCATGGCTTGCGTCACGGGCACCTCGTGAGGTACCCCGCCTTGATCTCTCCGTCTCCTCGTGAGCCAGCCTGACGAGGCCGCGCCTGAGGAAGCTCCGCGTCGTCCGCCCCGCGAGGCTTGGCCCCTCGCGAGGGTCTTGGGTTTGTGTTGGTGAAGATGGGCCGCGCTGGGCCCCCCTTTGAGCCACGCTGCAGGCCGCAGGCAGGCAAGTCTGGGGAACCCCGTTCCCAGAACGCCGACAGTAACCCCCGGGCCCAAGGCGTGCCCGGACTTGGCAGTGCTGGGAGGCGGAAGGGCAAGAGCGAAGCGCCGCGGGCCCTAACAGCCTGCGGCCTTGGGCGCCATGTGGCGGTTGATTGGACGTGGGCGCCTCCACTTCCCCATGGCGCTTCGGCAACTGCACGAATTGGACAAGTACCTGCATGCAAAGTGGGTCAT
The DNA here is from genome assembly GCF_003073215.2 of Triticum urartu. Taxonomy (NCBI): domain Eukaryota; kingdom Viridiplantae; phylum Streptophyta; class Magnoliopsida; order Poales; family Poaceae; genus Triticum; species Triticum urartu. Next base: position 515,644,073 of record NC_053026.1, read on the forward strand.
GATTACCTGTAGTCGTGGAGGTCGGCGGTTGGCCTTCGCCGGCCATAAGTACGGGGCAGCGCGCGCCCTTCTAGTCCATCCCTCCTTGCTTCTCCTTCTTCCCGATCCTTGCTCCGTCTTGCTGCGATGGCTCCGATCCGCCGGTTCTCGATAGCAGAGAAAGGAAAAGCTCCCCGAGAGGAGCCAGACCCACTTCCGCTGAAGAAACGGCTCGTCCTCCATGGCGCGGACGAAGGGGCCCTTCAGGTGGTGTCGAGGCCTTGGTGCGAGCGGGTGCCGCCGGGGTTCCCGCTGCCATTGTACGCCCACGTCGAGGGCCCCGAAGGAGCTGATGCTGACCGCCATGGGCGGCGCCGCCGTCGGCGCCGTCGGGTCATGAAGGTGCGGGTCGTCCCCCCCCCCCCCCCCCCCCCGGGGTCCACACCGAGGGCTCCTCCCGAGAGTTCGTGCTCCATGTCGCCATTCCTCTTCAGTCTTGGATCCGCCTTCCTCCCTTCTTCGCCTCCATCATCCCGCAGGGGGATCCCCTGGTGCTTTGGCTGCAGCACGCCGGCTGCAGCACCCTCGCGACCGAGGCAGAGGTCGCGGTCGTTGCCCCGGGCGAGGTCTTCATGACTCGGGGCTGGAGAGAGATCACCCGGGTTTGCAGGGTAAGGGGCGTCTTCGCGGTCCACTTGGATTACGACGGTGCTTCGGCGATGCTCTTCAAGGTCTTCGATGCAAGCGGGCGCCGGCTGGAGTGCTGCCCCGGGGAAGGTGGCCCGGACCCTGCCGCGATGAGGACTGGGCCCGCCAACCGCTCCCTTGGCGGCTCCTCAGGTGGTGGAGGCGTCGGAGGCTCCAGCGACTCCGGCGAGCTCTTTGCGACTCCGGAGACGAGCGACGACAGCTACGAGCCCCCGAGCTGGCGCCGCTCCTGGAGCAGGGCGGGCTCGTCAGGCCGCCGCCGTCTCTGATCTGGATGGGGTTGGCGTCGGTGCTTGACGGCCCACTGTTGATGATGGCGTCTTTTGCAGGGTCGCGCGTAGTTTGTGTCCCTTTAGGATCTGTTCCCTGCGAGGAATTAAAAACGCGTCCCATGGGGGCTTGTAAGGTGCCTGTGATCCTGTTTTGTCAATATAACCCTTGTCATAGAATTGCGTGAGTTACTCATTCCGTCTTAGCTCAGTCCTCCCTTTCAAACCTCACGAGGGCTTGGTGCTCTGCGCCGACAGGTCCCAGTCCCAAGGCGGCTTCAGCCATCGCTGGTATGCCAGGTCATGATGTCGTGGTCAAGGCCAGGAGGTGAGCGACCCGGAGTCCGGTAAGAGCCCCTGAGTCGCGATGCTCAGGAGGTCCCCTTTGGCGCCCAAGCAGCCGTTGTTTGGTGAGAAAGGAGAGCGGCGTCGCTAACACGGGGTAGCATTAGGTGCGGAGATGGTGCCGCGGCAGCTTGCGCTTCTGGGTGATGACTTATCTCGAGGATCAGGGGCCGATCTCTAGTGTGTCGCCGGGTCCGTGCATCGGCAGGCGCGAGGTTGCTCGGCGAGGTCCTCATGTGTCTCTCCCCTCTCGCCTTTGCTCCCCTTTCTGCTCTACGTCCTCGGGTCCCGGCCCTCGAGCGAGTCTCAGCCGTCGCTGGTATGCCAGGTCGCGATGCCGTGGTCAATGCCAGAGGGTGAGGGCTGGAGAGCCAGTAGGAGCCCTGAGTCGCGATGCTTAGGCACCCCCCCCTTTAACGTGCAAGCGGTTCGCGCGGACGAGAGCGAAGGAGACACCGCAAGGGCCTCGCCTGATGCAGCCCCCTTCAGGTGGTCCTGCAGGTCCATCATAGAAAGAACAAGGGCCTCGCCTGGATGGGGAGCCACTGCTGGTAGGCGGCGGCCTCCTTTCATGGCTCTTGACTCCTGAAGCTCCTGAATGGCCTTGCTGACGAACTCCTGAGGGTCTGGATCTCCTTGCCTTGCTCCTTCTTGAGGGAAACGTGCTTCGAAACACGCCTCCATGTGGTGCCCAAGCGCCTCCCTCACGACCCTGGCTAGGTCGGTGGCCCTCCAGGGGAGAGCCCCCGAGCCCTGCCTGAGGAGGGCGCCGGGCGCGCTTTCCTATGTGATGGAAGGAGGTTCCCCCTGGGCAGGCGCGGGCCCAGAGGGGCCTGCCTCCTGAGTGGTCGGGCCAGACGATGTCTTCTTCTTCTTAGGGGCGGTCTCGGGAGGCCTCCTGCTTCCACAATCCGGGTCTTTCAGTGACGCGGCCTGAAAGGCTCGTTCCAGGGAACACACCGCGTCCTTTTTTTCACAAGGCACCGTGATGACTCTGCCGCTTCCTGGCATCTTGAGGACGTTGTAGCCGTGGTGAGTTACGGCCATGAACTTGGCCAGCGCTGGGTACCCAAGGATGGCGTTGCACGACAGGCGAATGTGAGCGACGTCGAAGTCGATAAGCTCGGTGCGGTAGTTGTCGCGTGCCCCGAAGGTGACAGGGAGGCGGACCTGCCCAATAGGGACCGTGGAGCCGTCGGTGACACCGGAGAAAGGCTTTGTTGGCTGAAGCTGGCTGCAGGGCACTTGGAGGTTGTTGAATGTTTCCACGGACAGGACGTTGAGCCCTGCCCCGCCATCGATTAGGGTCTTGGTGACCACCACATTGCTGATGATTAGGGAACAAAGCATCGGGAGAACTCCGGCTATAGCCGCACACTTGAGCTGATCTGCTGAGCTGAACGTGATGGCGCACGCCGACCACCTGAGAGGGCGCGTGGCTTCGAGCCTGGGGAGGACTGCGTTCACTTCGCGGGCGAACTTCTTGAAGATACGCTGAGAGGCTGGGGCTTGTGCCCCGCCCAGGATGCAGGCGATCACGCGCGGCTCCTGGAAGCCCCCAGCCCCCTCTTCCTGGTGGCGGTCCTCATTTCTCCTTGGCTACGGCGGCAGCGGTGGGAGGCCTGCGTTGCCTTGCGGGCGATCCTCGTGAGGCTGATCCCTCCAGTCTCCCTCGCGAGGCTGATCTCTCCAGCCTCCCTCGCGAGGCGGGTCTTGCCAGCGATCCTCGTGAGGTTGATCGCGCCACCCTTGGCGCGGGCCACGGTCTTCCCAGCGTCCTGCGTTCCTTCCTCCTCCTCGACCGTAGCCCCGGTCACTGCGGTCAGGGCGATGGCCGATCCTTCCTTCTCGCACGGCTCGGAGCTCTTGACATTCGTTGGTGTTGTGGGTGTGGAGGTCGTGGTACACACAGTACCGGCTGCCCTTGGAAGGTTCGGGCTGATCTCTGCCCCGCTTGGTGTCTGGTTCTGCCGCGAGCACGGCAGCCCCCTTGCACTTCACATCCTTGGCCATGGGCTCCTTCTCTTCTGGATCTGCGGCAGGCAGCTCGAGGAGGGAGAGACGCCCTTCCTCGGCCCTGGCGCACTTGGTTGCCAAGTTGAACAGCTCCAGGGAAGGGCACAGGTCTTCATGCATCGCCAGCTCCTCCTTCATCTTGACGTCGCGCACGCTGTCGGAGAAGGCCGAGATGATGACCTCCTCAGTCACCTTGGGAATCTTGAGGCGCGCGTTGTTGAAGCGCTGGATGTACTTCTGCAGGGTCTCCCCGGGCTGTTGCTTGATGCGGCGCATGTCGCTCACGGCGGGTGGCCGGTCGCGAGTGCCTTGGAAGTTGGCGATGAAGCGGGTGCGCATCTCGTCCCAGGAGTATATTGTGCCTGGAGCCAGGTTCAGGAGCCAGGTGCGGGCCCCGTCCTTGAGTGCCATGGGGAACCAGTTCGCCATGACCTTCTCGTCTCCGTTGGCAGATTCGATGACCAGCTCGTAGAGCTGGAGGAACTCCGCAGGGTCAGCCGTGCCGTCGTAGCGAGGAGGCAGGTCTGGCTTGAACTTGCCGGGCCACGCAACGTTGCGTAGCTCGGCGGTGAAGGCGCGGCAGCCTGCTATGGCCACGGGAGGCCTTGGATGACGGGGAACTTGGTCTTGCATGTCCCCACGCGCTGCAGCTGGGAGCAGCACGGGGTCCTGACGCGCGGGAGCAGGAGCATGGTCACGACGTGCTGGAGCAGGGAGTGCTCGGGCAGCTTCTTGCGGGCGAGGGACTTCTTGACAGCTCTGCTCTTGCTGCGCTGGCGCCTGACGGAGCGGGTTCCGCCCAGGGGCCACGCGCCTTGGAGCCATGGCGCCTTCCTGAGGAGGAGGCGGCTGGGGTGCCGCCGGGGCTTCATTGCCCGCGCGGGGCGGGGTGCGGTGCAGCAGAACGGACGGCGCAGGGGAGCCCCCTGCGGCGCGGACAAGCTCGACGATGCGGTCGAGCCATTCTTCATAGACGTCGTCGACGGGACGGTAGCGCAGGAGCTCATTCGCCGCGATGAGTGCAGCCCGAGCCTCCATGGGCGCGCGGAGCGCGCGGGACGAAGAACCAGCTGGGGTGAGCGAGGTAGTTGCGGTGCGGCCATCTAGCCGCACGGACGGATGCTGGGACGATGCTTGATTCTCGTCCCTCGCCGGGCCGGTGGCGGTGTTGACGGTAGGTGACGGGGAACGGCGAGGTCGCCCGCCGACAGGGGCTGTCTGGGCGACGCGGGAAGCGAGCGCGGCCCGACGCTCGGCGCGGGCCCGACGAGCGTCAGACATGGGCGTGATGGTCGGAGGAGAACGGGGTGGTGGAAGACGAATTCCGGCGCACCCCTACCTGGCGCGCCAAATGTCGGATTTCGGGTTCCGGCAGACCCTTGAGGTTCGAACACTGGGGTGCGCGCGGAGATTTCGCCTCCTACCTACCTGCACCCCTCCACCTTGCTAGGTTCTGAACTAAGGAAAGAACAACGCAAGAGACACGGGGTTTATACTGGTTCGGGCCACCGTTGAGGTGTAATACCCTACTCCAGTGTGTGGTGTGGTGGATTGCCTCTTGGGCTGATGATGATGAACGATACAAGGAAGAACAGCCTCGCGAGGGTCTGTTCTTGGCTGGGGTGATGAACTGCTGGGAGGAGCTCAGTCACCTGTCTCTCTCTCTTTCTGATCTTCTCTCTCTCTCTCTTTCCCTGCCTTCTCTGTTTGCTCTGTGGGTGGCTGGTCCTATTTATAGAGGCCCTGGTCCTCTTCCCAAATATCGAGCGGGAAGGGAGCCAACAATGGCGGGCTAATTTGAAGGGGGACAACTAGTATCAACTATCCTGACAAAAGTAGTCTTCGCCTGCGCAAAGCTCTGGTGATGACGCCGTCTTGGGCTCCACGGTGACCTCCGTCTCGTAGTCCTCCTAGTCTTGGTCTCGTTGCACCGAAATGGCAACCTTTTCCTGATGCCTCGGTACTCCACGGCTGCGCTTGCCCCCTTTGCACCAAAGAGGAAGGGAGGACGCTGCGCGGGCTGGCACCCGCCTGGCGCCCCCGGTCATCATGGCTTGCATCATGGGCACCTCGTGAGGTACCCCGCCTTGATCTCTTCACCTCCTCGTGAGCCAGCCTGACGAGGCCGCGCCTGAGGAAGCTCCGCGTCGTCCGCCCCACGAGGCTTGGCCCCTCGCGAGGGTCTTGGGTTTGTGTTGGTGAAGATGGGCCGCGCTGGGCCCCCCTTTGAGCCACGCCGCAGGCCGCAGGCAGGCAAGTCTGGGGACCCCCGTTCCCAGAACGCCGACAAAATGGCAAATAATGTAATGCGGGAGATAAGGGTTTGTGATGGGTACTTGGTATGTTGACTTTTGCGTAGACCTCCCGGCAACGGTGCCAGAAATCCTTCTTGCTACCTCTTAAGACTTTGCGTTGGTTTTCCGTTGAAGAGGAAAGGGTGATGTAGCAGAGTAGCGTAAGTATTTCCCTCAGTTTTTGAGAACCAAGGTATCAATCCAGTAGGAGGCTACGCGCGAGTCCCTCACACCTACACAAAACAAACAAATCCTCGCAACCAAGGCGATAAGGGGTTGTCAATCCTGATAGATATGATAAGATAATATATTTGGTATTTTTATGATAAATATGCAAAGTAAAATAAAAGGGCAATGAAAATAACTAAGTGTTGGAAGATTAATATGATAGAAGATAGACCCGGGGGCCATAGGTTTCACTAGTGGCTTCTCTAAAGAGCATAAGTATTTTACGGTGGGTGAACAAATTACTGTTGAGCAATTGACAGAATTGAGCATAGTTATGAGAATATGTAGGTATGATCATGTATATAGGCATCACGTCCAAGACAAGTAGACCGACTCCTGCCTGCATCTACTACTATTACTCCACACATCGACCACTATCCAGCACACATCTAGAGTATTAAGTTCAACAGAACAGAGTAACGCTTTAAGCAAGATGACATGATGTAGAGGGATAAACTCATGCAATATGATGAAAACCCTATCTTGTTATCCTCGATGGCAACAATACAATACGTGCCTTGCTGCCCCTACTGTCACTGGGAAAGGACACCGCAAGATTGAACCCAAAGCTAAGCACTTCTCCCATTGCAAGAAAGATCAATCTAGTAGGCCAAACCAAACTGATAATTCGAAGAGACTTGCAAAGATAACCAATCATACATAAAAGAATACAGAGAAGATTCAAATATTGTTCATAGATAAACTTGATCATAAACCCACAATTCATCGGTCTCAACAAACACACCGCAAAACAAGATTACATCGAATAGATCTCCACAAGAGAGGGGGAGAACTTTGTATTGAGATCCAAAAATAGAGAAGAAGCCATCTAGCTAATAACTATGGACCCGAAGGTCTGAGGTAAACTACTCACACTTCATCGGAAGGGCTATGGTGTTGATGTAGAAGCCCTCCGTGATCGATGCCCCCTCCGGCGGAGCTCCGAAACAGACCCCAAGATGGGATCTCGTGGATACAGAAAGTTACGGCGGTGGAATTACGGTTTTGGCTCCGTATCTGACCGTTTGGCGGTACGTAGGTATATATAGGAGGAAGGAGTACGTCGGTGGACCAACAGAGCGCCCACGAGGGTGGAGGGCGCGCCTGGGGGGGCGGGGGTAGGCGCGCCCCCTACCTCGTGGCCTCCCTGTTTGTTGCTTGACATAGGGTCCAAGTCTCCTGGATCTTGTTCGTTGCAAAAATCACGTTCCCGAAGGTTTCATTCCGTTTGGACTCCATTTGATATTCCTTTTCTTCGAAACCCTAAAATAGGCAAAAACAACAATTTTGGGCTGGGCCTCTGGTTAATAGGTTAGTCCCAAAAATAATATAAAAGTATATAATAAAGCCCAATAATGTCCAAAACAGTAGATAATATAGCATGGAGCAATCAAAAATTATAGATACGTTGGACACGTATCAGAATACATGCCTACATTACATTGATGAACTGGTGCTAGTTCTGTGTCACCCTAGGATACATGCCTACATTACATCGATCACATCCGGCTTAATTCTCCATCACCGATCCAATGCCTACGAGCTTCCATATATTGTTCTTCGCGTATTTACTTTTCCGTTGCTACTGCTATCATCACTATAAAACCCAAAAATATTACTTTTGCTACCGTTACCGTTTGCCACCGTTACCACTACTATCATATTACTTTGCTACTAAACACTTTGCTGTAGATATTAAGTTTCCAAGTGTTTTTGAATTGACTACTCAGTTGCTAATACTTGAGAATATTATTTGGCTCCCCTTGTGTCAAAACAATAAATTTGGGTTGAATACTCTACCCTCGAGAACTGTTGCGATCCCCTATACTTGTGGGTTACCAAGAAAATTTTCTGGCGCCGTTGCCGGGGAGCATAGCTCTATTCTTTGAGTCACTGGGGATTTATATCTGCTTATCGTTATGAAGAACTTGAAAGATCAAAGAACCAAGATTTTCCCCTCAACTACGAGGGGAGGTAAGGAACTACCATCTAGCTCTGCACTTGATTCACCTTCTGTTTTGAGTAAGCTTGTGACACCTACACCTGCTATTCATTCTGATATGTCGCATGTTATTGATGATTCCACTTCTGCTATGCATGATACTTATGATGAAACTACTTCTATTCTTGATACTACTGTGCCACTTGGTGAATTTCTTGATGAACAACTTGCTAGGGCTAGAGAGAATGAAATTATTGAAACTGATAATATTGATGAAAGTGATGATGAAGATTCTCCCCCTAGATATGAATTGCCTGTTGTGCCTGAGGGTTATGTTATGGATGAAGAAACTGCTAGAGACTTTCTTGCCTGCAATGATAGAAGTGATCTTAAGAAACTATTAGCTAAGCTTAAAGAAAAATCTCTGAATGCTAGAATGAAATATGATCCTGCTTATGCTACTTCACCTATCTTTATTACTGATAAGGATTATGATTTCTCAGTTGATCCTTAGTTAATTACTTTGGTTGAATCCGATCCTTTCTATGGCTATGAATCTGAAACTCTTGTGGCACATCTTACTAAATTAAATGATATAGCTACCCTATTCACTAATGATGAGAAAACTCGCTACTATTATATCCTTAAATTATTTCCGTTCTCATTAAAGGGTGATGCTAAGATAAGGTTTAATTCTCTTGATCTTGGTTGTGTGCGTAGTCCCCAGGATATGATTTACTACTTCTCTGCTAAATATTTCCCCGCTCATAAGAAACAAGTTGCTTTAAGGGAAATATATAATTTTGTGCAAATTGAAGAAGAGAGTCTCCCACAAGCTTGGAGGAGGCTTCTCCAATTACTTAATGCTTTTCCTGATCATCCTCTCAAGAAAAATGAAATACTTGATATCTTTTATAATGGACTAACCGATGCTTCCAGAGATTACCTGGATAGTTGTGTTGGTTGTGTTTTCAGGGAAAGAACAGTTGATCAAGCTGAAATTCTATTGAATAATATGCTGACCAATGAAAATAATTGGACACTTCCTGAACCAACTCCTAAGCCAACTCCGAAGAAAAGGGGTATTCTATTTCTCAGTCCTGAAGATATGCAAGAGGCAAAGAAATCTATGAAAGAAAAAGGTATAAAAGCTGAAGATGTTAAGAATTTACCGCCTGTTGAAGAAATACATGGTCTTAATTCATGACCTATTGAAGAAACACATGGTATCGATAACCCGACACAGGTAGTAAAGGTAAATTCTCTTTATAGATATGATAAAGCTAAAATCCCTCCTGCTAAGTTTGCTAGCCAATGTTCGGATGAATTTGATAACTTTATGGTTAAGCAAGAAGATTTTAATGCTTATGTTGGTAGAAAATTGAAACATAATGCTTATATGATTGAAAATTTGAGTAATTATATGGCTAGTGTTAAAGGTGAACTTAAACTTATTAGTAAACATGCTTCTATGGTTACCACTCAAGTAGAGCAAGTGCTTAAAGCTCAGAATGATTTGCTCAATGAATTAAATAATAAGAAGAATGATAATGCTGTTAGAGTTATGACTAGGGGAGGCAAAATGACTTAGGAGCCTTTCTATCCCGAGGGCCACCCTAAGAGAATTGAGCAAGATTCTCAGAGAAATAATATAGATGCACCTAGACCTTCTAAAAGGAAGAAAAAGAAAAATGATAGGACTTTGCATGCTCCTAGTGATCCTATTGTTGAAACACCTGAGAATCCAAATGATATTTCTATTTCTGATGCTGAAACACAACCTGGTAATGAACCTGAAACTAGTGATAATGTTAATGATAATGTTCATGATGATGCTCAACCTAGTAATAATAATGATATAGAAATTGAACCTGCTGTTGATCTTGATAACCCACAATCAAAGAATCAACGTTATGATAAGAAAGATTTTGTTGCTAGGAAACATGGTAAAGAAAGAGAGCCTTGGGTTCAGAAACCCATGCCTTTTCCTCCCAAACCATCCAAGAAAAAGGATGATGAGGATTTTGAGCGCTTTGCTGAAATGATTAGACCTATTTTTTGCGTATGCATTTGACTGATATGCTTAAAATGAATCCTTATGCTAAATATATGAAGGAAATTGTTACTAATAAAAGAAAGATACCGGAAGTTGAAATTTCCACCATGCTTACTAATTATACTTTTAAGGGTGGAATACCAAAAAAACTTGGAGATCCAGGAGTACTAACTATACCATGCTCCATTAAAAGAAACTATGTTAAAACCGCCTTATGTGATCTTGGAGCCGGTGTTAGTGTTATGCCTCTCTCTCTTTATATCGTAGACTTGATTTGAATAAGTTGACACCTACTGAAATATCTTTGCAAATGGCAGACAAATCAGCTGCTATACATGTCGGTACTTGTGAGGATGTGCCTATTGTGGTTGCAAACGTTACTATTTTAACAGACTTTATTATTCTTGATATTCCCGAGGACGATAGTATGTCTATTATTCTTGGAAGACCCTTTTTGAATACTGCAAGGGCTGTTATTGATTGCACCAAAGGCAATGTCACTTTTCATGTTAATGGTAATGAGCATACGGTACACTTTTCGAGGAAACAACCTCAAGTCCACAGTATCAATTCTATTGGAAAAATTTCAACAATCACTATTGGAGGTTTTGAATTTCCTCTTCCTACTGTCAAGAAGAAATATGATATTGTTATTGTTGGGGACATGCATATCCCCGTTGAGGTAACCTAGTGTTATTTGAAAATTCTTCAGTTTCATGTTATTCAAAATGAGTTTGTTAACAAGACCTGATCAACCTTGTTAGTGGATTCCTTCTGATGAGCATGAGATGGATGAATTTAGAAAGCACAACTCTCTGTACCCTCTTTTTACTTTCTGTTATTTATATTAACTAAAGCAAAAATAGTATTTTTCTGTCTGTTTTCTGCATTATCAATGCAATAAAAATACCCCGAAAATAAAAGTTCTCCAAATGCCCCGGAATATTTGAGAATATCTGGCACTGAAAACACAGCATGGGGAGCAGCCATGTGCCCACGAGGGTGGAGGGTGCGCCCACCCCTGGGCACGCCCCTGCCTCGTGGACCCCATGTGGGTCTCCTCCACTTATTCAAGCCACCACACACTCCTTCTTCCTCCCAAAAAAATCACCAACCAGCTTAAACCCGAGTTCAAGCTCATCTTGCTGCCATTTTCGATCTCCTAGCTCAAAGCTCCATTCACAAAACTGCTTTAGGGGATTGTTCTTTGGTATGTGACTCCTCCAATTGTCCAATCAGTTTTTGTTCTAGTGCTTTATTTATTGCAAATTTTTGCTGCTTAGGTGACCCTGTTCTTGAGCTTGCATGTCAAATTTATATGGTCAAAAGTAGTTTTAATGCATGATATTGACTCTAGGCACTTGTAGGAGTAGTTGCTATCAATATTGTTGAGTTTGGTTCACTTTTATTTTGTAGTTACTAAAAATTTCAGAAATTTTTCAGAGGAAGAAATATGTTTAGGAAAATGTACCAACGTGGTTCTTCAAGAAAGCAAGGACCCAGGCCCGCAATACGCGATGCGGACGAGGAACCACCAGGGGATGCTCAAGTGCGGCCTTGTGAATGGCCGTCAGAGGACTTGATGGTTCGAGCCGGAATCAAGGAGAAATTTGAAGCATATGTGCGTAATGCCGATCTTGAGAGCTTCACGGCAGATAAGTGCCGTCAGTACTACTATCTCACTGATTCCTTTGTGAGAAGGTTTGAATTTTCATCATCATGCAATTCTCAAACTTTCCTGTGTGATCTTTATGATAAATCTTATACCATGGACTTAGAAGATTTTAACACTGCTTGTAAACTCCCACAGTGGGGTAATGTTAGTGAACATCGCAAATCTGAATTTAGAGATTTTCTTCCTAGTATTACAGTGGGGGAATCTAGAGATGTAACACAATCCACCAGAGGGAGCTTTCATTTTCTTGCTATACATTATTTTTCTCTCTTCATAGGAAGGTGCATAAATGGTAAAGATGAAGCATGTCACATGTGTGTACCTGATCTTAGCGTTCTCAGGAGTGATGTTTTAGGAGATAAACAATACAACTTGGGGGCTATTGTTGCACGTAGGTTACATAATAATCGTATTCATGGAGATTTCTTTGGTGGAATTTATGCAGCTCGTATAGCTAACTTTCTTGAGATATCCATACGTGGATATGATATTGAGTTGCCTCCTTCATATCTAGATTATGATGCTATGGTTCGTCATCAGTTGGTTGACAGGAACGATCAGTTCCTCCAGTACCGACTAATCTTTGATAGACGACGCACCTATCACGTCGCTCTCCCTGCTCCTGCTTTCTTTGACTTTCAGGCAAAGGGGAGATATGTTATAACCAGGGAGGAGGCAACCGAGTACGAGAGGAGGGCGGAGACAACACGCCTCCAAGCCGCAGCTCATTAGGCAATTGCCGCTGCATCTCAGTACGACCCCAGTTACAACTTTGGATATCCGCCAGGCCAACCGTGGCCATAGACCAACTTAGGCCAAAAGCCTAAGCTTGGGGGAGTACGTATCTCTCACCGACATTATATTCATGTTCACACACTGATGCTAGTTGTCGGTGCTCATATTTTTTCATTGTAATATCCATGCTAGTTTATTTCCCTTTTTATGCTTTCTTCTTGTGTGTTTGATAAACCTTAAGAAAAACAAAAAAATTAGTTGTAGCTTTTAATTAGTTTGCTTTTCATGCTGTAGTAGTAGTAATAAAAAAGAAAACCTAAAAATATTTCTCGTTCTTCTTTTGCTTGTTGGGAGCTTTCCCGTGTAAATAGTTTTATTTCTTTTCTTGTTCTTTGGGGGTCGAGAGGAGAAGATCATAATGAAAATGTTGAGTGGCTCTTATATGCATTATTGTTGATCTAACAAAGAGCCCATATTACCTTGTCTTCTCTCTTGAATTGAATGCTTGCAGATTCCATCTTAGTCCAATGCACTTGCACTATTATTATCCACACTATTCGGTCGTGCAAGTGAAAGGCAATAATGATGATTATATGATGAACTTATTGACATGAGAAAAGCTGGTATGAACTCGACCTCTCTTGTTTTTGTAAATATGATTGGTTCGTCGTTCCTGATTCAGCCTATTATGAATAAACATGTTTGCAATGACAATTAGAGATTGTAGTTTCTTATGCCATGCTTAATTAGCTAGGAGTTTATAATGGTTTACCTTGCGTGCCAACATGCTATTAAAATGGTTGTGATGTGGTATGACAGGGTAGTATCCTCTTTTGAATGATTCGGATGGCTTGACTTGGCACATGTTCATGCATGTAGTTGAAACAAAATCAACATAGCCTCTACGATATTTATGTTCATGGTGAATTATATCCTACTCATGCCTGCATTCGGTGTTGATTAATATTAATGCATGTTCATGACTGTTGTCGCTCTCTAGCTGGTCGCTTCCCAGTCTTTTACTAGCCTTCACTTGTACTAAGCGGGAGTACTGCTTGTGCATCCAATTCCATAAACCCCAAAGCTGTTCCATATGAGTCCACCATACCTACCTATATACGGTATCTACCCGCCGTTCCAAGTAAATTTTTATGTGCCAAACTCTAAACCTTCAAATAAACATTCAGTTTTGTCTGCTCGAATAAGTCATGTATCAACTAGGGCTGTCTGTATCTTCCCTGCAAGGCGGGTTATTCTCAAGAGGAGTGGACTCCGCTCCTCACTCACGAGAAAATGGCTGGTCACCGGGATGCCCAGTCCCATGCTTTATGCAAATCAAATCAAAATAACTACAAACAAAACTCCCCCGAGACTCTTGTTAGTTGGAGGCACTCGTTGTTTCGAGCAAGCCATGGATTGATGCTTGTTGGTGGAGGGGGAGTATAAACTTTACCATTCTGTTTGGGAACCGCCTATAATGTGTGTAGCATGGAATATATCGAGATCTCTCGGTTGTGTAGCGACCCGACCTCAAACGGTCAAGTCTCTGTGCTTCAGTGTCATCCCTGGATCGGTAATGCTGACACACACAGTACTCGAGGATTTATAACAGAGTAGCAATCACACACTTATTACAACGAATGTATCCAAAGAGAACTTATTACAATAAATATGTCTTAAGGCCATCTAATACGATAACAACGGAAGGCTTGGAAGATAAAGTGAGTCCATCAACTCCAACGACATAGATGAGCTGCACGGCAACGACCTAACGAACCTTACTCCTCGTCTGAAAAGTCTGCAACATAATACGTTGCAGCCCGAAAACGGGCCAGCACATGGAATATGCTGGCAAAGTAATACAGTAGAGCAAGAACAGAATAAGGCTATCACTACATGCATATTTGGCTGGTGGAAAGCTCTATGGTTATAGTTTTTGCAAAAAGCCAATTTTTCCCTACAACAAAGGAATAGATTTTAATTTAACTATCATGGTAGTTGAAACATCATTGAGAAGGTTCCTCCAACTCAATCCCAATTAAAGTAATTAACAACCCAACAATATTAATTTAGAGTGATGAGATACTTAAGATACTCCAAGTACTAGATACTCAAGATTGTCCATAACCGGGGACACGGCTAGCCACGATTAGTCTGTACACTCTGCAGAGGTTTGCGCACTTTTCCCCACAAGACTTGATCGCCTCCGTTGGATTTTTCGCAATACATGGTGTTTGTGAAACGGATGACCGAGACACAGTCTTTCAGAAATATTAACTCTCTACTCTGGGCAGACCATACCAAATCTACAATCCCACTACCTCCTGATCCAGCTCTTCAAGAGCTTCACGTAACTTACTCAACTATGCTAGAGCCCATATGAGCTTGTGGCTACACACGGAAGTTTCTAGCATGAATAATCTCAGTTCCCTTTGAGCCTGGGTGGCGGTCCATAGGAAGATCACACGGGTACTCCGGGATTTCCAAAAAAATACAGGCAACACTGGGTACTCCAGGTGCCTCAATCCACCCAGATGTGTATTTAAGTTGCCAGCTTAAGTTGAACCATTAATTAACAATCTCACATCTGTCATGGATTTCACTCTCCCAAACCTTGTCTACGAGCATAGCATAGCAATATAAGCAATTCGTAAGAGTAACTCCCAAGGGTTTGAATGTAACAGGGTAATAGGTTCTACCTCATCAACTACTTCACAACCCACATGTTAATGACATCCTAACCATGCAATGTTTGAGGATTGGAACTAATGCATAAAAATTGGGTGATAAAGGGGTATGATCAAAGTGTTGCTTGCCTTGCTGACGATCCGCGTAACCTAGAGACTCCAAATAACACGCTTCGCACTCCGGGAATTCTATCGCAAACAAACAATAACATACATAAGCAATGAAGCTAAGAAGCACGGGTAAAACTCAAATAAGAAGATTTAACCAGAAAGTTCAACTTAAGAACTCCGGTTTGCAAAAAGAATCAAATTAAACGGAGCAACGAAACTCAAACGGCGAAAGAAACAAGATCCATTTACTAATCTGGACCTAGGTCAAATTTTACAGTAGCAAAAACTTGTGCAAGTTGGTTAAGCGGAAAGAGGGTCTCAAGACGAAGATCTAGGCGCTTGAATCGCCTGATTCCGACTAACGAGTGAAATGATAAACTTGAATGAAAATAAGATCAGAAATTGCGATCAGAAATAACCACGGAAAAATCTGATAAAAGAAAACTGACGAATAGGCTAAAGAATGAGTGTTCGTTATCTGTAACTAACGAGCGAAAACTGTTCGCTCAAATGAACGTCCGGACGAATGTCCGCTAAAAAGAAAAACCAGCGAACCGAAAAAACGAGTTAGGGCTTTCTAAAAAAACCAAATCGGTTTTCTAAAAAAACCGACGGCGACAGCGCGCTACGTCGTCGGATCCGGCCGGGTGCGGCTCCGGCGGGGTTGGCGGGCGACGGGGCTCAGGCGGCGGCGGCGCGGGTGACGGCAGGCGGCAGCGCGGGCTGCGGGCGACGGGGCTGGCGGCGGTGGTGGTTGCGAGGTGGGGTGGTAGAGGCGACATTTAAAGGGGGCATGGGGCGGCGTGGCTTGGGCGAGGGGGCGCCCGGGGAGGAGTCCGGCTCGGACTCCCTTTGGCGTCCGTGCTGCGCACGGCGGCACGCGTGAGGGAGACGGCGCCGGAATGGGCCGGCTGGGCTTCGGCCCAGCTTGGTCCGAAAACTTTTTTTTAACTATTCCGCCGAAAATAAGAAAAATCCTAGAAAATAAAATAAAAATCTAAAAATGCCAAAACAAATTTTCACCGTCTAAATGAAATATTTAGAACGAGATGAACATTTTCTTGGCCCTAAAATGTAATTTTTAAAACGTGCAATTTTTCTAAGGCAAACAAAATTGCAAAAAATCAAAATAAAAACAAATATTGATTTTAATATTTTTCCTTCAATATTTCATTTATTTTGAAGAAGTCATATTATCTCCTCTCATATATTGTAGTATGAAATATTTTCGGAGAGAAAAATAATTAAAACCAAAATCCTCGTTTCAAAATTTGATAAAATCAAATTTGAAAACCGGGGAAATCCCCAACTCTCTCCAAGGGTCCTTGAGTTGCTTAGGATTTCGAGGATCGTGAGACGAAATGCAATAAAATATGATATGCAAGAATGATCTATGTATAACATTCCAAATTGAAAATTTGGGATGTTACAGGTTGTTATGTTGACAATGAAAGTATACCGCTCAAAATATTATTCATATCTATTTCAAAACTGAGCTCTGGCACCTCTACAAATCCCTGCTTCCCTCTGCGAAGGGCTTATGTATTTACTTTTATGTTGCATTATCATCCTCTTATTAAAAATCACCAGTTGGAGAGCACCGCTATCATTTGCATCAATTATTGTTAGTTTACATTAAGTATGCCTGTGAATCGATCTCTTTTACCATGAGTTACAATGTCTAGTTAGTCCTTGATCTTTAAAGGTGCTCTACATTTATGTTTTGTGGTCTCAGAAAGGGCTAGCGAGATACCATCTTGTCATATCATATCATGATTATTTTGAGAAAGTGTTGTCATCCGAGATTTATTATATTGCTCGCTAGTTGATTATGCCATTGATATGAGTAAACATGAGACTTAAGTGTTATTGTGAATATGGTTAGTTCGTAATCTTTGCTGAAAACCTGAATGCTGGCTTTACATATTTACAACAACAAGAGCAAACAGAGTTTGTAAAAGTTTTTCTTTATCAGTTTCAGTTTATCAACTGAATTACTTGAGGACAAGCAAAGGTTTAAGCTTGGGGGAGTTGATATGTCTCCGACGTATCTACTTTTCCAAACACTTATGCCCTTCTTTTGGACTCTAACTTGCATGATTTGCATGGAACTAACCTGGACTAACGTTGTTTTTAGCAGAATTGCCATGGTGTTATTTTTTTTTGTAGAAATAAAAGTTCTCGGAATGACATGAAAATCAACGGAGATTATTTTTGGAATATATAAAAAATAGTGGAAGAAAGATCCACGTCATGGGGCCCACACCCTGTTCACGAGGGTCGGGGCGCGCCCTACCCCCTGGGCGCGTCCCCTGCCTCGTGGGCCCCCTGACGCTCCACCGACCTCAACCTTGACTCCATATATTCACTTTCGGGGAGAAAAAAATCAGAGAGAAGGATTCATCGTGTTTTACGATATGGAGCCACTGCCAAGCCCTAAACTCTCTTGGGAGGGCTGATCTAGAGTCCGTTCGGGGCTCCGGAGAGGGGAATCCGTCACCATCGTCATCATCAACCTTCCTTCCATCACCAATTTCATGATGCTCACCGCCGTGCATGAGTAATTCCATCGTAGGCTTGCTGGACGGTGATGGGTTGGATGAGATTTATCATCTAATCGAGTTAGTTTTGTTAGGGTTTGATCCCTAGTATCCACTATGTTCTGAGATTGATGCTGCTATGACTTTGCTATGCTTAATGCTTGTCACTAGGGCCCGAGTGCCATGATTTTAGATCTGAACCTATTATGTTTTCATCAATATATGAGAGTTCTTGATCCTATCTTGCAAGTCTATAGTCACCTATTATGTGTTATGATCCGTTAACCCCGAAGTGACAATAATCGGGATACTTACCGGTGATGACCGTAGTTTGAGGAGTTCATGTATTCATTATGTGTTAATGCTTTGGTCTGGTACTCTATTAAAAGGAGGCCTTTATATATCCCTTAGTTTCCAATAGGACCCCGCTGCCATGGGAGGGTAGGACAAAAGATGTCATGCAAGTTTTTTTTCCATAAGCACGTATGCCTATATTCAGAATACATGCCTACATTACATTGATGAACTGGAGCTAGTTCTGTGTCACCCTAGGTTATGACTGTTACATGATCGATCGCATCCGGCATAATTCTCCATCACCGATCCAATGCCTACGATCTTTCCATATATTGTTCTTCGCTTATTTACTTTTCCGTTGCTACTACTATCATCACTATAAAACCCAAAAATATTACTTTTGCTACAGTTACCGTTTGCCACCGTTACCACTACTATCATATTACTTTGCTACTAAACACTTCACTGCAGATATTAATTTTCCAGGTGTGGTTGAATTGACAACTCAGCTGCTAATAATTGAGAATATTCTTTGGCTCCCCTTGTGTCGAATCAATAAATTTTGGTTGAATACTCTACCCTCGAGAACTGTTGCGATCCCCTATACTTGTGGGTTATCAAGCTTAACCGCATAAGTGTAACCATGTTGAGTCCTAAGGTGAGCTACCTTCGTCTCCATATTGTCACTATCTTGGAAATCGAGCTTATCCAAGAAAAACAATCTTGCATGGCAGGGGATGCACTAGTTGAATTGTAAAAATTAGAAATTACGCGTTGAAGCAAATAAGCACATGTCATGCTTAATCACGAAAAAATACTTGTCGTCGTTATGTACTGTAAAAACATCGAAGGTCTCGTCCAGCTTGATGTTGAAGAATCTACCATTTTTCATCTGATGCTTGTCGCACATACCCCAGCCGTCGCGGCAATATTTGCACTTTGGGATCCTATCATCATTAGAAATTTCCTGCGTTCATAATTCAAAGATTATAAATCAATGGCTAGTACTAGAAACTCAACATAGAGATCACTATTCAGCACGGGTTGGCTTTTGGTCTGTTGAGTCTTCCTTTAAAACACTCATCTCATGTGGTGTATATGGTGGGCACGCCCTCTCTTATATATTCGACTGTCGGTGATGGTCACTCCTCCCTTGGTTCCTGAGTGCATTGCACAAAAAATTCTAGCACACGGGATTGAAGCTGAAGCCACCCCACGACAACATTCGGGATTCTTCCTCTCTGATATTTTGACCATATATGGTGGACACTACCTCACCGATTTTTCGATCGCCGGTGATGGTCGCTCTTCTCTTCCTTCCCATGCATTACCAAAAGGTCTATCATGAAAAAGAAGAGGAAGGGCGACCCCCATGACAACATTCGACATTCCTCTTCTTGAAGGAAATATGCCCTAGAGGCAATAATAAAGTTGTTATTTATATTTCCTTGTATCATGATAAATGTTTATTATTCATACTAGAATTGCATTAACCGGAAACTTAGTACATGTGTGAATACATAGACAAACAGAGTGTCACTAGTATGCCTCTTCTTGACTAGCTCATTAATCAAAGATGGTTAAGTTTCCTAACCATAGACATGAGTTGTCATTTGATTAACAGGATCACATCATTAGAGAATGATGTGATTGACTGATGTCTACTACAGAACCTTCTTCTTGTAGACGTTGTTGGGCCTCCAAGTGCAGAGGTTTGTAGGACAGCAGCAAATTTCCCTCAAGTGGATGACCTAAGGTTTATCAATCCGTGGGAGGCGTAGGATGAAGATGGTCTCTCTCAAACAACCCTGCAACCAAATAACAAAGAGTCTCTTGTGTCCCCAACACATCCAATACAATGGTAAATTGTATAGGTGCATTAGTTTGGCAAAGAGATGGTGATACAAGTGCAATATGGATGGTAGATATAGGTTTTTGTAATCTAAAAATATAAAAAACAGCAAGGTAGCGAGTGGTAAAAGTGAGCGTGAACGGTATTGCAATGCGTTGAAACAAGGCCTAGGGTTCATACTTTCACTAGTGCAAGTTCTCTCAACAATAATAACATAATATAATCATATAACTCCCTCAACATGCAACAAAGAGTCACTCCAAAGCCAGTAATAGCGGAGAACAAACGAAGAGATTATTGTAGGGTACGAAACCACCTGAAAGTTATCCTTTCTGATCGATCTATTCAAGAGTCTATAGTAAAATAACACGAAGCTATTCTTTCCGTTAAATCTATCCTAGAGTTTGTACTAGAATAACACCTTAAGACACAAATCAACCAAAACCCTAATGTCACCTCAAGTATCCGTGGGTATGATTACACGATATGCATCACACAATCTCAGATTCATCTATTGAACCAACACAAAGAACTTCAAGGAGTGCCCCAAAGTTTCTACCGGAGAGTCAAGATGAAAACGTGTGCCAACCCCTATGCATAAGTTCACGCGGTCGCGAAACTCGCAAGTTGATCACCAAAACATACATCAAGTGGATCACGTGATATCCCATTGTCATCACAAATAAGCACATGCAAGACATACATCAAGTGTTCTCAAATCCTTAAAGACTCAATCCGATAAGGTAACTTCAAAGGGAAAACTCAATCCATTACAAGAGTATAGAGGGGGAGAAACATCATAAGATCCAACTATAATAGCAAAGCTCGCGATACATCAAGACCGTGCCAAATCAAGAACATGAGAGAGAGAGAGAGATCAAACACATAGCTACTGGTACATACCCTCAGCCCCGAGGGTGAACTACTCCCTCCTCATCATGGAGAGTGCCGGGATGATGAAGATGGCCACCGGAGAGGGATTCCCCCCTCCGGCAGGGTGCCGGAATGGGTCTAGATTGGTTCTCGGTGGCTATGGAGGCTTGCGGCGAAGGAACTCCCGATCTAGGTTATGTTCTGGAAATTTGGGTATATATAAATGGTGTTGGCGTTGGGAACAAGTCAGGAGGGTCCACGAGGCGGCCACAAGGTAAGGGGGCGCGCCCAGGGGGTAGGGCGCGCCCCCACCCTCGTGGGTGCCTCGGGACTCTTCTGGCCCATCTCCGGTACTCTGTGGGCTTCTTCTGGTCCAAAAATTATCTTCGTGAATTTTCAGGTCAATTGGACTCCGTTTGGTTTTCCTTTTCTGCAATACTCAAAAACAAGGAAAAAAACAGAAACTGGCACTGGGCTCTAGGTTAATAGGTTAGTCCCAAAAATCATATAAAATAGCATATAAATGCATATAAAACATCCTAGATGGATAATATAATAGCATAGAACAATCAATAATTATAGATACGTTGGAGACGTATCAAGCATCCCCAAGCTTAATTCCTGCTCGTCCTCGAGTAGGTAAATGATAAAAACAGAATTTTTGATGTGGAATGCTACCTGTCGGTGTCAAAACCGGCGGATCTCGGGTAGGGGGTCCCGAACTGTGCGTCTAAGGCGGATGGTAACAGGAAGCAGGGGACACGATGTTTTACCCAGGTTCGGGCCCTCTTGATGGAGGTAAAACCCTATGTCATGCTTGATTAGTATTGATGATATGGGTAGTACAAGAGTAGATATACCACGAGATCAGAGAGGCTAAACCCTAGAAGCTAGCCTATGGTATGATTGTATGTTGTCCTACGGACTAAAACCCTCCGGTTTATATAGACAGCGGAGAGGGTTAGGGTTACACAAGGTCGGTTACAAAGGAGGAGATATACATATCTGTATTGCCTAGCTTGCCTTCCATGCCAAGTAGAGTCCCATCCAGACACGGGACAAAGTCTTCAATCTTGTATCTTCATAGTCCAACAGTCCGGCCAAAGGATATAGTCCGGCTGTCCGGAGACCCCCTAATCCAGGACTCCCTCAGTAGCCCCTGAACCAGGCTTCAATGACGATGAGTCCGGCGCACAGTGTTGTCTTCGGCATTGCAAGGCGGGTTCCTCCTCCGAACACATCATGGAAGAATTTGAATACAAGGATAGTGTCTGACCCTGCAAAATAAGTTCCACATACCACCGTAGAGAGAATAATATTTCCACAAATCTAATTTGCTGACTTGTTTTGGCAACACGACATTATGTCATGGCCCGGTGATTATTCGAACCGTTTCCTTTAACTAGCCCCGCACATAACGCGAGGCAGTTTTCTGACACGTCTTGTCAAAGAAGAGATTGTGTCCCCTTATCACAGGATTCTCATCAATACGGGCGTGGGTAACCCAACCACTCCATCGATTACGACACTTGGGGGATAAGCGAGTTTTACCATGCTAGTGGGGACGCATAGTTTCGTCCGCCCATATAAAGGGATAAGGATTCACCTTCCCATCCACGCCTTCTTCCTCCTTTGCTCATCCATTTTCGCACACTCGAGCTCCAGCGCCCGAGTCCGCATTTCCCACCTCAACCTTCTCCAACCATGTCCGGAGTGGGAGGCAGGTGCATGGTCTCCTCCGTCGCGGAGGGACACATCAAGAAGCTGAGAAGAGCCGGATACCTGCCCGACGACATCGCGCTCCGGCTCCCAGATGAGGGGCAGCTCATCACCACCCCCAGGCCCCATGAGAGGGTAGTGTTCCTTACCCATTTCCTCCGCGGACTGGGATTCCCTCTCCACGCATTCGTCTGGGGGCTCATGTTCTACTACGGCCTGGATTTCCACGATCTGGCCCCGAACTTCATCCTCAACATCTCGGCGTTTATTGTCATGTGCGAGGCCTTCCTCCGCATCAAGCCCCACTTCGGCTTATGGCTGAAGACCTTCAATGTCAAGCCGAAGGTAGTGAGCGGCCGCCAGGCGGAGTGCGGAGGCGCCATGGTGGAAAAGATGCCCAACGTCACATGGCTCGAGGGCTCCTTCGTGGAGACCATAAAGGGGTGGCAATCGGGGTGGTTCTACATCACCGAGCCACGTGACCATAAATGGGCAGCGGCCCCCGAGTTTCGATCTAGCATCCCCACCCGGCTCACCTCCTGACAAGAGAAGGGCCTGTCCTGGCGTAGTTCGGGAGAGCTGACTGGACTCCAAACATGTATTCAAAACATGGTGAACAAGAAGCTCAAACTCGTCAACGTAGTCGAGGTCATGCTCATCCGCCGGATCCTTCCGTGCCAACAACGGGCTTTCAACTTGTGGGAGTTCAACCCGGCCCAGCACTGAACTCTAAACAGGCTCTTCGACACAACTCACGAGGATGCCTGGAAGGTGCTATTCGAGGGTGCCGAGGTTCCCCCTCCCACTACCAAGGATCGCGGATTCTGCACAAAGCGCCAAGCCAGCGCGGTAAGCTATTTTACCTCTCACAGGATACTTGTTTTTTCATAGTTTGACTCTATGCACGATCTAAGCTCATGTACCTTTGACAGGACTGGCAGGAGACGGCCGGACAGATCGACTGTCCAGCTCCTTTGACCGAAGGCCCAACAGAAGCTCTCCTGACGAAGATGTTGACTCCGGCTCCTTACAAGGTGCCGGAGAAGACCAAGAAGGCCAAGGGAACCCGAAAGAGTTCCCGACGCCAGGCGTCATCGAACTCATTGTCCGATAACTCCGCGACACACTCCTCCCCCGAAGACGAGGAGGAAGAAGAAGATGCTCCCCCTTCAGATGGGGGAGACAAGAAAAGGAAGGCCGCCCCAACTGGGGAGGCCAAAGGGTCCAAGAAGGGAAGGACTCTCCTTCCGGACAGTTCCACCACCGCCGCCGAAGGCGAAGACGACTGGCTGCTCAGGGCCAAGCCCCTGGCGAAGTCGTAAGTATTCGGATACCAGAGTAACTCATAGTATTCCTTTGTCACACTGCTTCCCCTAATGCCAAATATTATTATGCAGGCCGCCACGAGCCCGTATCGATGTGTCGTCGGACGGCTCCCTGGGCTCGTCGGATATGTATAGCGATCCACTTCCTACCGCCACCTCCCCTTGCCCTGCGGACGACGCCGAGGTACTGTCTCAAGAGGCACCATGTCGAGGGGAGACAGTCCCGAAGGCGCCTCAAGGCGACCTTCCGGACTCCGGGGGCGGAGGGAACAAGGCCCCTGAGGGCTTCGAGTTCGGCCCTCAGCCAAACACCGCGCCGGAACCTCCAGTGGGTCCGAACTCGGGCAGGCGGCCTCCTTCCAAGAGGGACAAGGCGCCTGTGCCGGTGACCCCTATCCATCCAGAGGCACCATACAATCTGCTGGGAGTGCTTCGCAGCGCTTCCATCGACGAGGAGCACCGCACTATTATGAGTGCGGTGGTCGAGAAGGTTCAGTCCGCCAAAAGCGGATTGAGTGAAGCCTGTGCCATCCTTCTAATAGGATTTGAGGTAAGTGTTTTAAAATATAGGAAAAATATTACTGCATAGAAAGTAGCCCCTGATGCTCTATTCGGTGTTCACAAAAAAAGCCGAACAGAGGATCAAACAATATCGCAGGAGTCTAATATAAGTATGTCAATTATGCGTATGCAGGCTTCACTACTGGCATCTGCTGCACTGACTGCGGAGGTCGCCGCACTAAAGTAGGACCTTAAAGGGTCCAAGGACGAGCTCGGCCTTGCCAAGAGGCAGCTCGAGGAGAACAAAGGTAAGTAGTACCTAGTCTATGGATATGTATAAAATGAATGCGATTGCAAAATGACAGGATCATCAAGAATTTGCCAGGGGCCACGACCGAAGTGGCGACCCTAAAGCAAGCGCTATCCGAGGCCGAAGATAAAGTGGCCAAGGAGCGCACCGAACGGGAAAGGCAAGAGGCTCGGGTGGGCGAGGTACAGCAAGAGCTCCAGGCTCTCGTGACGAAGCACGAGGCATTGGAGCTTGACTCAAAGACGCGAGAGTCTGAGCTTGCCGCGGCCCTCGAGAGCGCAAAGAGTGCCAAGGCCGAAGCACAAAAGGCCCTTCAGGAGATTGACGCGATGAAGAAAATAACGGCGGGTAAGGCATTGTATATGCAAAGCAAGCATGTGAAAGTAAATTACCTATTACTTACCCGAATCCGGAGTTCTCCAGGAGCATTCACAGATTTGCCCCGCAGCATATCGGATGCCGCACAGTTTTACCAGGCTGAGGTGGGAAGCTCAACGGAGAAGCTGTTCTGGTCTCAGTATACTGGGACTGAACACCCGGTACCTATGTGCGACCAGCTGAAGCAGCTGGTCGAGCTACACAAGGCGGCCGAATAGACCATGAAGGGCTTTATAGTCCGGCTGTGGCCTGGCGACGCCCTTTCAAACAGCTACTTTGGCCTGGTGAGGCGGCTTGTAGATGCCTGCCCATGGCTGGAAGTCATCAAGCGGTCCGTCTGCATCGAAGGTGCACGCCGCGCTTTCGCCTGTGTGAAGGTGCAATGGGTCAAGCTAGACGCCGTGAAGCTGATCAAGGAAGGACCGCCGCAGGGCAAGGAGTATCGCACCCCCGAAATTTATTATGAGGGTGTCCTGAAGAGTGCCCGTCTTGTAGTGTACGAATGTTCAAAGGATGTAATATTTGAGTAGACTTGCTCGTGTGATCCTGTATGATGAAAACTTGTTTCATATGCGCTATGCAATGCTTGTTTGAATTTAAAATATTACCTTCTGTTTGGCTGTTTATCCAATCTGAGAGATGGCTAGTCCTCGGCTTCTGCTCCCATGCCGCGAGTGCTGTGGTGTTCAGGATAAACCTGAGCATTCTTGTTCCCATTTTTGGATCCTTCAAGGGAGGTGCTCAGCATGGCGAACAAGGAAACCGGACTAATAATGCTTTATCACTCTCACTTAGCCATAGAATTCTATAATTTTAAATTTCGGCGAAGCCCCTGGTATTTGGAAGGCCGAATTCGGGGCGCGATACACGCCTTTAAGCCGGACAGGACCGGCTCCTCGCTCTAAGCGGCATAAGTCTTTAGGGACTCGAAACCTCGCTAAACAGCGACCAGTCTCTCGCCTTATCATGACAGTCAGTTTTAGCTTTCTCTACTGAGGTGCTTAGCCCAGCAGAACCGGGGCACAATCGCAGTAGTTCTCCTAGTGCTACCTTAGCCGATAGAGCAGAACGTAAGGTACCAAAACATAGGAGCCGGGCAAACCAAACATTTGACCAAAGACATGATTCGGAGCTTATGCATATAATGCTATAAGTTCGGGGTGCCGCACTTGTGAAAGTGTTCGGACTTCTCACACCATATTGTGGGGTACTTAAGCCCCTGGTGTATTGGCCGTACCAAAGTGTACGGTTGCAAGGCATCATTAATGAACACATGTATATAAAAAAGAAGAATGCAATAATAGTCGTAATGGTATGCATTGTTTGTTCAAAAAGGTGTGTTAAAGCAGAATGATACAGATAATGCGATAAGCAAAAAGTAGGACTGTGTCCCTTCCAAGGGCAAGCTAAGGAATAGTATCAAAGGAAATATTTCACTCGTTATCGTAAACCACCTGGGAGTTCCGACGTAGCTTTCTTCCTCCTTGGTTGCTGCATCATGTGTTCGGCAATCATGCTGCCGGACAGGGTTTCCGGAGATTAAAGTCCTGAAAGAGAAAAATAACAAAGCGGGAAGCCCCTACTGCGGTTTAAGCCGCGTATTGGGGCGTGCCGTAGTTGTGCCCCCCTCCCCGCCTGTGCCCATGGTATTTTTAATGCGTAATTATGTACGCGTGGCACAGATTTCGCCGTTTGGCTGGGACTGGGGTGGGGGGCGCATTGCTACACGAGCTCAGGTCGTGCTAGGCGTTCTAGTTGCCGATTACTCCGAGTGCTCTTGAAGGTGTCCGGGTCTTGAAACGCCGAAATGGTGGATTGCCTTGAGAGGCTGCTTTGCGCTTCTGCTGCGAGGGTCGCAGTGTGCTCCTCCGTGCGGAGAGAGCGCTCTGTGTTTCCATTAACTGTGATGACCCCCCGAGATCTTGGCATCTTGAGCTTGAGGTATGCATAATGCGGTACCGCATTGAATCTCGCAAATGCGGTTCGCCCGAGCAGTGCATGATAGCCACTGCGGAACGGGACTATATCGAAGATTAATTCTTCGTTTCGGAAGTTATCCGGGGATCTAAAGACCACTTCCAGTGTAATTGAGCCTGTGCAATGGGCCTCTACACCTGGAATGACGCCTTTAAAGGTCATTTTTGTGGGTTTGATCCTTGAGGGGTCTATACCCATTTTGCGCACTGTGTCCTGATAAAGCAGGTTCAGGCTGCTGCCTCCATCCATAAGGACTTGAGTGAGGTGAAATCCATCAATGATTGGGTCTAGGACTAGTGCGGCAAATCCGCCATGACGGATACTAGTGGGGTGGTCCCTGCGATCGAAAGTGATCGGACAGGAGGACCATGGGTTGAACTTTGGGGCGACTGGCTCCAACGCATATACGTCCCTGAGCGCACGCTTCCACTCCCTCTTGGGGATGTGGGTTGCGTATATCATGTTCACCGTCCGCACTTGTGGGGGGAACCTCTTCTGTCCTCCGGTGTTCGACTACCGGGGCTCTTCCTCGTCATCGCTATGTGGCCCCTTATCTTTGTTTTCGGCAATTAATTTGCCGGCCTGCTTGAATACCCAACAATCCCTATTGGTGTGGTTGGCTGCTTGTCGGGGGTGCCGTGTATTTGACACGTGCGATCGAGTATGCGGTCCAAACTGGACGGGCCCGGAGTGCTTCTTTTAAATGGCTTTTTCCGCTGACCGGGTTTAGAGCATTTGAATCCGGCATTGACTGCCGTATCCTCGGTATTGTCACTGTTAATGCGGCGCTTATGTTTATTTCGACGTGACCTGCCATTACCGTCCTTGGAATCTGAAGTACCACGGTTCTTTGATATGTTATTACTGTGAGCTAGCCAGCTGTCTTCTCCCGCACAAAAGCGGGTCATGAGTGTCGTGAGGGCTGCCATAGATTTCGGCTTTTCCTGACCAAGGTGCCGGGCTAGCCACTCGTTGCGGATGTTGTGTTTCAAAGCTGCTAGGGCCTCTGCATCCAGACAGTCGACGATTTGATTTTTCTTTGTTAGGAACCGAGTCCAGAATTGCCTGGCCGATTCTTCTGGCTGCTGAATTATGTGGCTCAAGTCATCGGCATCTGGTGGTCGCACATAAGTGCGCTGAAAGTTGTCAAGGAATGCGGCCTCTAGATCTTCCCAAGAGCTAATGGACTCTGCTGGCAAGCTGTTAAGCCAATGCCGCGCTGGTCCTTTGAGCTTTAGTGGGAGGTATTTGATGGCGTGTAAGTCATCACCGTGGGCCATGTGGATGTGGAGGAGAAAATCCTTGTCGGGTGGTAGGTGCGACATATTCCAACGGGTGGCTTATCATTGTGGGAGCCAATAAGACGTCGCTTGTGCCTGGAAACGGGATGAGGCAAAGACTTGCACGCCGCCGAATCTTACCCAGCTTCGGGGCTCTCCGTGGAGATAACACCCCTACTGCTTCTCTGCGGGGTCTCCGCATGATCACTAGATGAATAAGTAGCTACACGATGCTCCTTGAGCTGTTTGGCGAGAGGAGGAAGAAGGGCAAGGCTTGCTCTCTTCTCCTCCCTACGTGGTGTCTAAAACTAGCCGGGATCGATCTCTCTTTGCATGGATGCCCCGGGGGGTTTATATAGGCCTACCCCCCAGGGGTACAATGGTAATCCGGCTGGGCGCGGGGCCCAGCCATCTGTGTCTACGCTCTTCGGCTTCTACGCCGGCTGTTGGGGCCCGCCGATTGCCGGCTCCTTGGTCGACAGGCAGGCCCCACTGTCCAGGGCCTTGTCGGCGGCTGGTTACTGTTGCTTAATCTTGGTGACGAGGGCTTCGCCGAGGTGGGCATGGCTACAGTGCCGCCGCCCGGCGGGCGATCGCTGTAGCCTCACCGCGTCTTGTCTCCTTAATGGGCCGTCTTCTTCGAGGGAGGTGGCAAGCCGGCTATGGGGAGCCGGCTCTATCTTGGGCCGACTGGGGGAGGCCTGGCCGCCTTCGGGTGTCTCTCTGCCCGAAGGGACCCACCGCCTGTGGGCCGCGCCGACGGTCCGTCATTGTTGACATCAGGGTCATCGTGGCAACAGTGCCGCGCCGGACGGGTCATGGCCACCCGTACGGCGCACTGTGCTAGGCGTGCTCCGGGATTCGGGGGTGGCAGGCTTCACTGTAGCCACGCTCCGTCACATCGCCGTTATGTGGATGCAGACTTCGAGGGTACGATCTTGACCGCTTTATGGGAGCCGGCTTCTTGGAGTCGGTCCTCTCACGACCGACTTCTCGGAGCCGGCCCTCCCGCAGCGTTTCTGCATGAGGGCTGAAGTCGGGCCGCCTTCCGATAGCCGTCCTGGAGACAACCGGCAAGGGGAAGGCGGCCCTGTGTCTTGGATTCTTGAGGGCCGAATCGGCTCGTAATTTTTTCAAAAGGGCCAGGGGGAGCCGGCAAGGCTACCCATGGTTATTTACTCCGACAGTAGTCCTCGAAGCTGATCGAGCTTCGAAGCGGACAAAGGGACGAGAAGCTAGGTCAGCTTCCTATCCCGAGGGGCCGGCTTTTGCGTGTGCGCACCGTCTTCGGAAAGCTCCGTTTCTTGTAGGCGGGAACGTGGGTCGCCCTGCGAGTTGACCCCGCGCCATTCCGCGGGCCACGTGGCAAGGAAGTCCTGCCAACGCACGCGCGCGACGGTACGCCGCCGCAGGCCCGGGCCCGCCACTCGCGGGCCTCGGTCCGAGCGTGGATCTTCTGCAGCCCACATGGACCGCTCGCCTCCCCGCGGCAGTTTTATTCTGCCATCAAGGCACAATAATCGCGGGACGTGGGGGAGTGGGCGCAGTTGATCCCCACGTTCCCCCATGCTGCGCCTCCTCGGCTCCGCCGTGCGGTCTATAAGTAGGAGGAGGGGGAGCGGCAGAGGCTCGCGCGCTCTCCCTCACTCCACCCCTTCTCGCCCTCCTTCTTCTTCTCTTCGCCGCAGCAACTCTTCGCAGCGCCGTTCCGCCGTCGCTTCGTCTTGCTCCCCGCCGCGGCAACCCTTTGCTGCGCCATTTCGCCGTCGCTTCGTCTTGCTCCCTGCCGCATTGCTCCCATGGCGTTGTCAAGCTCGTGGGATGGCTCCAACGTCCACGAGGATCATGTCGAGTTCCTCCACCGGACGCGGCGTCTGCCCGGCGAGAACCTAGTGCGGGTTCGTCAAGCGCCGACGAGGGAGATTTCGCCGGCACCGGAGGAGGGCGAGCGGGTGATCTTCCACTGGCACTGCCTGCGCGGCTTCGGCCTCCCGGCGAGCGGATTCCTTCGAGCCTTCCTCGAATTCTACCACCTCCAGCCGCATCACCTCACGCCCAACGCGGTGATGCTGCTGTCGGCCTTCATCACCCTGTGCGAGGGTTTTCTTGGAGTTCTCCCCACGCTCGAGCTCTGGGGGAGTTCTTCCAAAGCAAGCTTGGCACCATCATCGCGGGCGTGCCCGCCCCTGCAGAGCCTTCATTGCCATGAGGCGGGCGAGCGAGAACAATCCGTTCCCGTCCATTCCGCTGAACCAGTCGGTGAAGCTTTGGCAGAAGTCTTATTTTTATGTGAAGAACGTCGCCCAGCAAGGCGACTACGTCAACCTGCCGGCTTACGTAGCCGGCCGGCCGGCTGGGAGGCAACCTTCGTGGAGCTACCAGGCCAGGTCGCTGTCTCAGGCCGGGAACGCAGCCGTCTCCCGGCTTCGGGTGATGATCCAGTCAGAGGGCCTGACCGGGGCCGACTTGGTGGCCGCCTTCGTGGAGCGCCGGGTTCTTCCGCTCCAAGGCCGGACTCACATGATTTGCCAGATGAGCGGCCACTTCGACCCATGCCGGCTGAGCACCAGGGAGATGCCTCACGCAGAGGTGTCTTACATGGTGAATTACATCTCCAACTGCATGCTCGCCGAGGATTGGCGATACGGCAAGGAGCCGTATTCCCGCGCCAACCCTCCGCCTTCCGTAAGTTCTTTCTTCTTTTCTTCCTTTTTGTAGCCGGCCTCATGATAGCCGACTCTTGATCAATTGGTTTGCTTTTAGCAGAACCCTCTTCTTCCGCCGATAGCCAGGGCCGCGGGGGTAGAGCGCCAGCTCCTCCCCGACCGCACGATGGACGACGCCGACGATCCGGACCTGGGAGCGGCTGCCATGGAAGACGCCATCGTGGGGGAAGGCGACGAGGCCGGAGGCGTGGGACTCGGGGCCAACTTCAAAGACTGGCCGGACGACGACGAGGTCGAAGTCGCCCCGCACCGCCAGCTAGCGCCTGATCATCAAGGCGCAGGCTCGTCCGCCATGCCGGCTGCCCGTGGCGGCGCGCAGAAGCGCCGGGCCGCATCGACCTTCTTCGGCAGCCGGCCGAAGAAATCCAAGGCTTCCACGACGGCGACCAAGCTGGATGAGGCGGCCGCGAAGGCGGCCCGCTTCCGCAAGGTGGTGAAGCAGCCGCAGGCGGTCTCTGCGTAAGTCGTTGAATATCTTGCGTATATATTTGTTTTTTGTCTTTTTCGTCCGAAGCTCTTCTAAACCTTTCTTTTCTTGCCGGACAGGGCGCCGCTTTCTCTCGAGCAAGGTCCTGGTGGCTCCGTAGTCGGGCCGACTGGAGGGTCCTCAAGCTCCCGCCGCGTGGACCCCCGCGCCGACCTTAGGGAGGCCACGGAGCGGAACGCGCGGGAGGCGCGGGAAGAGCGGGAGGCGGCGGAGCGAAGGACCGCCCAGGAGATGAAGGAGCAGGCCGACGCGGCGGCCAAGGCCCGGGCGAAAGCGGCAGCCGCGGAGACGGAGGCGGAGGCCTCGCACAACCGGCCTCCGCTGCTCGTTGTTCCCCTCCGCGCCGTGGCCCCCAACATTCCCGTGCCCCCGTCGGAGGAGGTCGACCAAGGCCCGCCGGTGATGGAGGGGCGGGAGGACCACGTGATCTTCTTGGAGGGGGCGTCGCAGATGGCGCAGACTGGAGCGGGCCAAAGCGGCCAATTAGCTGCGGCGCCAGAGCAGCCGTCCAGGGGCGAGCCAGAAGCAGGGGCCGGCCTTGAGGTGCAGCCGGCATTGCGCCGGCGCAGGGGGTGGCGCCTCCGCGCCGGAACCGCACCGAGCAGCGGGCGCCAGCCAGACGACGGAGGCCCTGGAGGCGGCCCACGCCAGCACGTCCGAGTGGACTCCCAGCGAGGGGACGGGCGAGCTGAACGCGGCGGCCCAGGAGGTCCGGAACCGGCTTCAAGCTCTGGCCGCCTCGCTGCAGCGATACACTCAAGAGTTTCTCTCGACACGAGCCGTCATCCGAGTGAGTCTTCTGGCCTTGGTTATTTTGTTCTTTTGGTTTCTTCCGTGGGGGCGCGTCAGCGCACCCACTGGGTGTAGTCCCCGAGTTCCGAGCCGGCTGCTGCGCAGGCGGCTTGGAACTTACTAGGTTCTGACAACTTAACTTATCCTTGTTTCCTGTATAATCTTTCAGGAGTATCACAACCTCCGTGCAGCCGCCTTCAACTCCCAGGCTTAGGAGATGGGCAGGAGAACCGAGGACCTGACCAGCAGCCGGAGTGCGTATTTGTTTCGTTCATCTCCTGTGGGGGCGCGTCAGCGCACCCACTGGGTGTAGTCCCCGAGATTCGGGCCGACTGCTGAGCAGCCGGGTCGGATCTTCCTTGATGACTTCACCTTATTAATTTCCTTTGTCTTCATGCTTGCAGGAGCCAATGCCGACTTGAGGGAGCAGCTCAGCGGGGCCCAGGCCGCCCTTCGCGCCAAGGAAGCCGAGTACAGCGCCTTGATCCTGGAGCGTGACCGCCTGGTCAAGAAGTTGGCCGACCAGGAGGAGAGCCATAAGGCGGCCCTGAAGAAGGCGTGGGACAACAAGGACGCCCTGAAGGCCAAGTTCGAGACCGAAGCGGTGGGCTGGGCTGAAGCGAAGCACGCGTTGAGCGAGGGCTTCAGCAGTATCGAGGATCTGATCGACGGTAAGCCGCCTTCTTCACTCCCTGCTTGCCCTTTGATCCCTGATTTGTGTTCTGACTTGTGCTGATTTTTGTTCTCTGTGCGGACTACTTTCCCGGCTACTCCGTCTTCGCCACCCAATCCATCGAGGCCCATCGCGAGGCACGCCGGCAGGCG
Source organism: Triticum urartu (assembly GCF_003073215.2). Classification (NCBI taxonomy): domain Eukaryota; kingdom Viridiplantae; phylum Streptophyta; class Magnoliopsida; order Poales; family Poaceae; genus Triticum; species Triticum urartu. Next base: position 515,677,000 of record NC_053026.1, read on the forward strand.
GGGACTGAAATCGCGCCGGACGCAAGCCGGGCGCTCGAGGAGCAGCTCTTGGCGGTCCAAGCCCGGCTGTAGCCGGCTCATCGTATGCTTCGCCGCCTCCAGCGCGCCGGGGCGCAGGTGTTGGCCGCCCTCTGGCCAAGCGAGACGATTCCCCGCACCCTGAATCGGACTGCCGACTGGCTGGAGGTGGCGGTTGGCCGCTTCAAGGCCTGGAAGGCGTCGGCAGCCCGGCTTGGAGCTGGGCGGGCGCTGGAGTTCGTCCGAGCCTGGTATCCGGGGCTGAACCTGGACCAGCTGCGCACCTGGCGGCTGGAGGCCGACAAAGAGTTGGAGGAGGTGCGGCCGGCTATCGCTCAACGCGCTTCGATGATCGCCGAGTGTACTGACATCAACGTCTTCGCTCCTGAGATCAATGACGACGACGTTGCCCAGCCGAAGGAGTGGTTCAGGCTGGACCCGGCAGCGAGTGAAGACTCGGCAGAGGAGATCGCCTCCAGCGATGAAGGCGAAGATGACGAAGGAGAGGAAGGCGAAGACGTTGAGCCGACTGGTGAAGCGGGCAGCCAGCCTCAGCCTGATCGTGCCTCCGGCAACAAGGCGCGTGCTAGCGCGCCCTCTGTGGGAGGCGGTGATCATGCCGAGGTTCGCCAGCCGGCCACTCGTCCAGCCGGCACTGCCGTCTTCACCAACCTACCCGACTCGCCAGTCACTCCCTTGGCCTAGTCTGCCCTCCTTGTTTTTTCCTGCTTGTTGCCTTTTGAACAACTTTATTAAACTTGCGCAGTTCCACCCACTGGGGGTGTATTCGAACTATGTTGAATGCTGGCCTTTTGAAGGTCTTTTATGTAAATATTATTGTGTGTTTGGTTTCCATTCATGTATGCTTTTTATCCTTAGGCTGTTTCCTTTGCCGCCTTCCCCTTCTAGGAAGGCAAGTACTCGAGCTTTCTTAGATTGGAGCAAGGTGAATGGAAGCCGGCCGACCGGCTACTCTGGTAGCCGGTCGGCGGTGGGAGAAAAACCGGCTTTTGTTATATTAGTCCGTTAGTCCCTAGCCGTTTTTCGTGTGGACACCCGTTCCTGCCTTTAACTCTTGCCAGCCGGACAGCCGGTTCTTCGAACTGCGACTTTTGGCAAGAGAAGGCTTGGGAGCCGGCACACTACTTGTCTGACTACGGGTAGGACTTCTAATATAGCTCCAGGCGGCCAATCCCCGGGCCGACTAGTCGAACCCGGTGCCGGACGGAAAAAGTGAATGCAATGACAAGGCCATAAGCATGATACTTTTCATTCAAAGATAAAAGATGGCAGTCCCCGAGCTCTCCTCGGGGGGCCTATTGTCTCGTACTTAGTACAAAATTTAGCGTGATACATACTGCATTTCAACTGTAAAACCTTCGGAGGAGGTTGGCATTCCATGGTCGTTCTGACTCCTTGCCGGAGTCGTCTCTCTTTCGTGCCTTCGGCTTCTGCGCGTCGATCAGGTAGTAGGAGTCGTTGCCTAAGGCTCTGCTGATGACGAAGGGGCCCTCCCAAGGGGCCGAGAGCTTGTGCTGGCCGGCTGTTCGCTGGATCAGCCGGAGCACAAGATTGCCCTCTTGGAAGGATCTTGGCTTGACCTTCCGGCTGTGGTAGCGGCGCAGGCCCTGCTAATAGATAATGGACCGGCTGAGGGCTAACAGCCGGCCTTCTTCCAGCAGGTCGATGCCGTCTTCTCGTGCTTCCTTGGCCTCGGCTTCCATGTAGATGGTCACCCGAGGCGAGTCGAACTCGATGTCAGTTGGGATGACCGCCTCGGCACCATATACGAGGAAGAAAGGAGTGAAGCCGGTTGACTTGTTTGGTGTAGTGCGTAGACTCCAGAGGACAGCCGGCAGCTCATCAAGCCAATAGCCGGCTGAATGCTCCAGTGGTACGATCAGTCGGGGCTTGATGCCGGAAAGGATGAGGCCGTTGGCTCGCTCGACCTGGCCGTTTGACTGCGGGTGGGCAACGGACGCTAGGTCCAACCGGATGCCTTGCGTCGCGCAGAAACGTGACAAGGCTCCCTTGGCGAAATTCGTTCCATTGTCGGTGATGATGTTGTGTGGTACGCCATACCGAGTTGTTATATCTGCGATTAATGTCACGGCAGTCGGCCCATTCAGCTTCTTGATCGGCTTTGCCTCAATCCATTTGGTGAATTTGTCCACGGCGACAAGCAGATGTGTCATGCCGCCGCACGCTGTTTTGAATGGGCCCACCATGTCCAATCCCCAAACGGCGAAGGGCCAAGTGAGGGGAATGGTCTTGAGTGCTGAAGCCGGCATGTGTTGCTTGGAGCTGAAGAGTTGGCACCCTTTGCAATGTTTAACTAACTCCTTGGCGTCATCCAAAGCAGTCGGCCAAAAGAAACCATGGCAGAAGGCTTTGGCGACGAGTGATCTTGAGGCCGCATGGTGGCCGCATTCTCCTTGGTGGATGTCTCTGAGGATTGCAATGCCCTTCTCTTGCTCGACGCATCGCTGGAGGACCCCAGTGACACTGCGCTTGACGAGTTCTCTGTTGACGATTGTGTATGCTCCGGCTCGGTGTTGGACTTGTCTTGCCTCTACTTCGTCAGCCGGCAGATCTTGGTTTACTAGGAAGTTGAGGATGGATTGAGCCCATGATGGAGCTGCGACCTCTTCTATTGCCAAAATGGCAAGTGCGACCAGGGCGGGTGGGCTGGGCGGTGAAATGCTTGAGTCGGCCGCCGCCTGCTGTGTTGGTGTAGTCTCCGGGCCGACTACCGCAGTCCCCGAGCCGGGTGTGGCAGTCCCCAGGTCGGGCGTAACTACGGAAGTCCCCGAGCCGCCTTCTGATGCCCCCTGGCCGACTATCGAAGTCCCCGGGTCGCCTGCTTGGTTCTTCGAGCCGGACTCGGCCGCGTCGGGGTCAGGCGGCACGAAGATGGAATCGGACTCTAGAGACGGCTTGATAGACGGCTTGAGGAGGCGTTGTAGAGAGACACCGGTTGGTATTGCTTGCCGAGTGGAGCCTATTCGAGCCAGGGCATCAGCTGGCTCATTGTCGGCTCGTGGTACGTGGAGGAACTCGCATCCTTCAAAATACCCACTGATCTGCTGAACGAGGAAGCGGTAGCTTGCCATATTTGAGTCCTTGGCATCCCAGTCGCCGGATGATTACTGGACCACCAAGTCCGAGTCGCCATAACATAGGATCCGGCGAATGCCGAGTTCTTTGGCAAGCTGGAGCCCGTGTATGAGCGCCTCGTACTCGGCCACGTTGTTGGAGGCGGCAAAGTGAATTTGCAGCGTGTATCTGAGCTTGTCCCCTTTGGGAGAGGTGAGGATGACGCCGGCTCCCAAGCCGGTGCGCATCTTGGACCCATCGAAATGCATGCGCAATGAGTGGAGTCGGGAGCCGGCGGTAGGTACTGGGTCTCGGCCCAGTCGACGAGGAAGTCGGCCAATGCTTGGGACTTGATGGCGGTGCGAGGCTGGTAGAAGATCGTGTAGGGGGCCAGCTCGATGGCCCATTTCGCCACCCGGCCGGATGCATCCCGGCTGCCTATGATCTTGGCCAGCGGGGCGGTGCATACAACCATGATGGGATGCTCGTGGAAGTAGGGCTTCAGCTTCTTGGCGGCGAAGTACACGCCATAGCACATCTTCTAGTAGTGCGGGTAGTTCTGCTTCGAGGTAGATAGCACCTCGCTCAAATAGTACACCGGCCTCTGGACCGGCTGGCTCGGCCTTCTTCTGGGCGCTGGACTACGATGACGGTGCTGACCACCCGGCTGGTTGCGGCGATGTAGAGGAGCATGGGCTCTTTCTAAGTCGGCGCCGCCAGGACAGGCGGCGTGGCCAGCATCTTCTTCAGCTCGTGAAAAGCTTGGTCGGCTTGGTCATTCCACTCGAAGTGGTTGGTCTTCTTCATGAGGCGGTAGAGGGGAAGAGCTTTCTCCCCGAGCCGGCTGATGAAGCGGTTCAGGGAGGCCAAGCATCCGGTAAACTTCTGGACGTCTCGAAGTTTGGTGGGAATCGCCATTCTCTCAATGGCCTTGATCTTTACTGGGTTGCATTCGATGCCGCGTTCGGAGACCAGGAAGCCTAGGAGCTGGCCGGCTGGCACTCCGAACACGCATTTCTCGGGGTTAAGCTTGATTTGGAACCGGCGTAGGTTCTCAAATGTTTCCTTGAGGTCTTCCAGCAAGGTGCCGCGCTTCTTCGTCTTCACGACAATGTCGTCTACGTAGACGTGGGCATTTCTGCCAGTTGCTTGAGGAGGCACTTCTGCATGCAACGCTGAAAAGTGGCACCGGCATTTCTCAAGCCGAATGTCATAGTCAGGTAGCAGAAGGCTCCGAATGGCGTGATGAAGGTGGTCTTCAGGCGGTCTGCCGGATCTAACTTTATCTGGTGATACCCTGAGTAAGCATCCAAGAAACTCAACATCTCGCATCCGGCCGTGGAGGCTATCACTTGGTCAATCCTTGGCAGGGCAAAGGGATCTTTGGGGCAGGCCTTGTTGAGGCTCGTGTAGTCTATACACATGCGCCACTTGTTGTTCTTCTTTAGCACGAGGACCGGGTTAGCGAGCCACTCTGGAAAGAAAACTTCCATAGTAAAGCTGGCTGCCAGAAGCCGGGCTATCTCCTCTCCCACAATCATGCGTTTCTCCTCCGACAGTCAGCGGAGGGGTTGTTTGACCGGCTTTGCGTCTTCTCGGACGTGTAGTTTGTGCTCGGCGAATTCCTTCGGAACACCCGGCATGTCCTTGGGGGACCATGCAAAGATGTCCCGATTCTCACGGAGGAAATCGGCGAGCTCACCTTCCTATTTGCTGTTTAGGTTTGCCCCGATGACGGCAACCCTCTCTGGGTGCTCGGGGTCAAGAGGTATCTTCTTCGTCTCCTTGGCCGGCTGGAAAGATCCTTGAGCATCATGCTCCTTGGGATCGGGGGACAAGGCCGACTGCTTGCCGGCCATGGCCACGACTCGGTCCATCATCTTCTTTTCTTCGGCAATCACAAGGGACTCGGCCAGCCGGCTGCTGGCTGCTGCGCACTCAGAGGACTTCTTGTAATCGCCGGCTACGGTGATGACGCCTTTGGTGCTCGGTATCTTCATCTTGAGGTACGCATAGTGGGGAGCTGCCATGAACCTGGCCAAGGCAGGTCGGCCAAGCAATGCATGGTAGGGGATCTCCAGGTCCACCACTTCAAACCAGATCGCCTCCCGGCGGAAATGCTCCTTGTCCCCAAAAAGTACATCAATCTTGATCTTGCCAATGGGGGCGCAGGACAAGCCGGGTACGATGCCATGGAACATAGTCCGAGTAGGCATGAGTTGCTTCGTCTTGACATTCAGCTTCTCCATGGTGTCAAGGTACAGGATGTTGATGCTGCTCCCGCCGTCTATCAGCACGCGGGAGAAACGGGCAGCGCGTCTATCCGTTGCAAGGGTGGCATCCAAAACCAACGCATAAGAGCCGGGAGACGGCATCACCTCTGGGTGGTTGGTCCGGCTCCAGCTGATAGGTTTTTCTGACTAGTGCATGTGCTCGGCGGGGTTGGCAGCAACCATGCTGACTTCTTGGTGCTCTCGGCGTTTGTTGCGCCGGTCTTCGGGCTGGCTCGTAAAGATGACATAGGCGGCATGCTCGTCGGGGAACTCATCGTGCACGGCTCCGACTGTGGGCCGAGCGGCTGGCGGCTGCGGAGCCGGAGGCGGCGGACCGGCAGGCGGAGGCGGTGCGAGCCCTTCGCCTTTGGAGATTTGGGTGAGCCGGTGGCACTTCCGGGTCGTGTGGTTGGACGGCTTCGCGCCGCTGTGGAACTTGCACGGGGCGTCGAGAGTCTGTTCGTAGGAGAAGGCCGGCTGCCAAGCTGGCTTGCCGCCCCTCTGCTTCTTGGGTGCGGGCCGCGCTTCGGGCTGCTCGTCTTCGACTGTTGCCACCTGCCGACTTGTGGAGGGCGGCACGGGGCCCTTGCGCTTGTGGTCGTTCTGGTGTGGGCGTCGGCTGGAGTCCCCAGCCGGCGTCTTGGGCGCCGGGTTGAGTACCTTTCCGGACGCGTCTACCCGGAGTTCGGTCTTCATCGAGGAGTCGGCGGTGGCGTACTTGTCCGCTATGACCAGAAGGTCGTTGAGGGTAGTCGGCTCGTCGCAGAGGAGCTTGTGCTTGAGGAGGGTGCCTTCTCGGCACCCGGCAGTGAAGTATTATATGGCTTGCACCTCGTGCACCCCTTCGCAAGAGTTGCGGAGCTCGGCCCAACGCGTGAGGTAGTCGCGAGTGGACTCGGCGGGGCCTTGTACCCACAAGGAGAGCTGTCTGGGCTTGGGAGCCCGCTTGTAGGTGCTGGTGAAGTTGCGGACGAAGGTTTCTATGAAGTCTAGCCAGCTGTTGATGCTGTATGGCTTGAGGCTGTTGAGCCAGGTCCGCGCCGTGCCCTGCAGCATGAGGGGCACGTACTTCACGACAACGCGCTTGTTGCTGTTGGCTATGCTAACCGCCGTGGAGTAGTCGATCAACCAATCTTCCGGCTTCACGGAGCCGTTGTACTTGGGCGTGTCTCTTGGGAGCGAGAACCCTTTGGGGAAGGGCTCGTCGCGGAGGCGGGGGCCGAAGCAAGGCGGGCCGACATCGTCTTCTTCTTCTAGCACCAGGGATCGCGCCAGGCGGTCGATCCGATGGTGGGCGTCGTTCTCGCCGACTCCTTCGCGGCGACCTAGCCGGCCGCTGAGAGTCGGATGCGCAACAGGCGGCGGGGTGGGATATCTCTATCCACGGGGCCGGGGCGGAGGCGGGTTGCCCCGCCACTCCACGGCCCGGGGGTGGCCTTCTGCGTCTCATTCGATGGAGATTCGGGTTCAGCTTCGGCTGGCAGCCGGCTCTTTCCCGCGCCGCGCGCGGGTTTTGCCCGTAGTCGGCGTCTAGGACGTCGCGCCGTGATCTCGGCGCGGGGGAGGGCTTTCCGCGCGGGCGTCGGCTTCGTGCCGCCGCGCGGCCGCATCGATCAGCTGCTGGATGTGTCGGGTCATGTGGGGGAGTTCTTCGGCCCCCGGCCCATCCAGCTCGTCTACGGCCGCCTGGGCGGCGCGCAGGTTCTCGAGCGGAGTGGCGTAGACTGGGCGGTCGACTCCTAGCATATCGGCGACGACAGCGCCGCGCTGTCTGACAACGCTGGCCCGGCTGGGCCCGCGTGGGGGCGGCGTGCCAAAGGCGGTGCGGTCGGCCTCGCGTCGGTGGGCCTCAGCGAGGCGTCTCATGGAAACCAACTTCCGGCCCTCCGCGAGGAGGGCAAGGCGGCGAGCTTCTAGGGCTTCAGCGTCGGCATCGGCCGGGAGGGGGGTGGACAAGTCATGGACCGCCGCGTGCGGGGCGTCGTGGGCACTTTCGTCGGAAGCGCCGCCATGGCCGATGACCATCACCTCGGTGGTGACAGCGTCGTAGCCATCGGCCCCTGGAAGCGGGTCGTTGTAGATCGCGACGCCGGTGGGGAAAGTGTCGAGTGAGGCCGTGTCGGAGTCGACAGGCATCGGATCGCTGGAGCCAACCGACTCCAAGTCCACGGCAGGCTCGCCGGAGACATGGAGCTGGCCGAGGAGGTTGACGAGGTGGTCGGTGCCCGCGTCGGAGGCGAGCTCGTCGGAGATGAGGGTCTTGTCTAGGAGATCGGCGAGGCTGCTCGCCGTATAGATGTTGGTGACGCCTTGTAGCGCGTCGTGGCAAGCGCCATCGGGCGTTCCGGGCTGGCTACGCTCGCGGGGGAGGAAGAGGGTTCCCGTCCAGAACAGGTCTCCGGACGACGGTGCACCTGGCCCCAAGGTGGGCGCCAAATGTCGGGTGGTAGGTGCGACATATGCCAACGGGTGTCTTATCATTGTGGGAGCCAATAAGACGTCGCCGGTGCCTGGAAATGGAATGAGGCGAAGACATGCACGCCGGCGAATCTTACCCAGCTTCGGGGCTCTCCGTGGAGATAACACCCCTACTGCTGCTCTGCGGGGTCTCCGCATGATCACTAGACGAATAAGTAGCTACACGATGCTCCTTGAGCTGTTTGGCGAGAGGAGGAAGAAGGGCAAGGCTTGCTCTCTTCTCCTCCCTACGTGGTGTCTAAAACTAGCCGGGATCGATCTCTCTTTGCATGGATGCCCCGGGGGGTTTATATAGGCCTACCCCCCAGGGGTACAATGGTAATCCGGCTGGGCGCGGGGCCCAGCCGTCTGTGTCTACCCTCTCCGGCTTCTGCGCCGGCTGCTGGGGCCCGCCGGCTTGTGGGTCCCGCCAGCTGCCGGCTCCTTGGTCGACAGGCAGGCCCCACTGTCCAGGGCCTTGTCAACGGCTGGTTACTGTTGCTTAATCTTGGTGACAAGGGCTTCGCCGAGGTGGGCATGGCTACAGTGCCGCCGCCCGGCGGGCGATCGCTGTAGCCTCACTGCGTCTTGTCTCCTTAATGGGGCGTCTTCTTCGAGGGAGGTGGCAAGCCGGCTGTGGGGAGCCGGCTCTATCTTGGGCCGACTGGGGGAGGCCTGGCCGCCTTCGGGTGTCTCTCTGCCCGAAGGGGCCCACCGCCCATGGGCCGCGCCGGCGGTCCGTCGTGGTTGACATCAGGGTCATCGTGGCAACAGTGCCGCGCCGGACGGGTCATGGCCACCCGTACGGCGCACTGTGCCAGGCGTGCTCCGGGATTCGGGGGTGGTAGGCTTCACTGTAGCCATGCCTCGTCACATCGCCGTTATGTGGATGCAGACTTCGAGGGTACGATCTTGACCGCTTTATGGGAGCCGGCTTCTTGGAGTCGGTCCTCTCGCGGCCGGCTTCTTGGAGCCATCCCTCCCGCGGCGTTTCTTCATGAGGACTGAAGTCGGGCCGCCTTCCGATAGCCGGCCTGGAGACAGCCGGCAAGGGGAAGGCGGCCCTGTGTCTTGGATTCTTGAGGGCTGAATCGGCTCGTAATTTTTTTAGAAGTGCCAGGGGGAGCTGGCTAGGCTACCCATGGTTATTTACTCCGACAGTAGTCCCTGAAGCTGATCGAGCTTTGAAGCGGACAAAGGGACGAGAAGCTAGGTCAGCTTCCTATCCTGAGGGGCCGGCTTTTGCGTGTGCGCGCCGTCTTCGGAAAGCTCCGTTTCTTGTAGGCGGGAACGTGGGTCGCCCTGCGAGCTAACCCCGCGCCATTCCGCGGGCCACGTGGCGAGGAAGTCCTGCCAACGCACGCGCGCGACGGGACACCGCCGCAGGCCCGGGCCCGCCACTCACGGGCCTCGGTCCGAGCGCGGATCTTCTGCAGCCCACATGGACCGCAGCTCGACAATCCTCGATCCATACCGCAGGATCTGTTGTGCCATCGTATGATTATATATTTACGGGTTTGAAACCCTCTGGGATTTGTTGATCCATGACTTCGTCTATGAAGCATAAGGGGTGTGCGGCGCCTCTGTATTGGGCTATATCGCGACGCAGCTCGAATGGGTCTTGCCTGTGTTCGGCCCGGCCGGATTTACTTTTACCATATCAGGCATGACGTTTATCGTCTCGCATAGTGGCGCGTCCTCGTGATTCGTAGATCGATCTTGCATGCTTTGCTTTGTCCTCCAATACGTCTTGTAGGTCTGGCGTATTTCCCCATGCCTTTTTATTTGAATGATGTCGGGGTGCGGGCTTAGTTTTTGGCTGGAACGCCTCTCTATCGCGGCCACGAGGTGACCGATCAGCCATGTCATACGCTTCTTCCTCCAGTCAGGGTAGCAACCTGCATTTTGGGTAACTCTTGGAGGGGTGTTCGAGTTTATATTCCTCGGCCGCGAGGACTTCAGTCCATCTGTCGGCTAGTAGATCTTGATCAGCTTGAAACTGCTGCTTCTTTTTCTTAAGGCTATTTGTCCTGGCCATAAGCCGACGCTTGAAGCGCTCTTGTTCGATGGGATCCTCTGGCACGGCAAATTCTTCATCGCCGAGGCTTGCCTCGTCTTCGGAGAGGGGCATGTAATTATCATCCTCCGCCTCTCCATCTGCCGCTCTCTCAGGAGGGCTGGCTCCTCCATCTTCCTGCTCTAAATCTTGCTGGAGGGGATTGTTGTTGTCTTCGGCACTATCCGGAGTGTTATTATCTCTTGTGTCGGTATCACCACTTTTTCTTTGGCGGGACTTAGAGCGGCGGCGCTGACATCGGCGCTTGGATTGCTTCTTGGAGGGGTCATCCTCTGCTGTCTCGTCGCCATTGCCTTCTTTGGCTATGTCCACCATGTATATATAGTATGATGAGGTGGCTGTCCAGTGCCCTGTGGGCAGTGGTTCCCCTTCGTCTCTCGCATCGTCGTCCATACCGTCGATATCTTCGGAGTCGAAGTCGAGCATCTCGGTTAAGTCATCGAAAGTGGCTACTAAGTGGGTGGTGGGTGGGCCGCGAATTTCTTCATCGTCCGCATCCCAATCCTGCCGGACATAGTTCGGCCAGGATCCTCCTGACAAGGAGAGAGACCTTAATGAGTTCAGTATGTCGCCAAAGGGCGAGTGCTGAAAAATATCCATGGAGGTAAACTCTATGATTGGCGCCCAATCGGATTAGCTAGGAACGGGCGCAGGTGGTTCGGAGTCCGTGGCCGGAGAAGGATCCGGTAGTTTGACAACACGGCTCTCGTGAAGGGTAAGGTCAATGTCCGGCTCGATCGCCGATGAGGATAAGGCTTCCGTGGCGGGGTCCATCCACCCGTCTGTGGAAGGCGCAACTGGCTCCGAATTGAGGGTCGGAGCGGCTGCCGGTGCGATCTCCTGAACACTGTCTGATGGTAGAGCTAAATCGTACTCATCGTGACTGCGTGACGCACAAGGCAGAGGCTCAAATCCGTCGAAGATCAAGTCTCCGATCGGCCGGGTAGTTTAAGCTTCCAAATCTGACCTGGTGGCCAGGGGCGTAACTTCCGATCTGCTCCAGATGGCCAAGTGAGTTGGCCCACAGTGCGAATCCGCCGAACACAAAGATCTGTCCGGGGAGAAAAGTCTCACCCCGGACTGCATCGCTATCGATGATTGCAGGAGCCATCAAGCCTAACGGCGACGACAAAGAGGAACTCTCAATGAAAGCACCAATGTCCGTGTCAAAACCGATGGATCTCGGGTAGGGGGTCCCGAACTGTGCGTCTAAGGCGGATGGTAACAGGAAGCAGGGGATACGATGTTTTACCCAGGTTCGGGCCCTCTTGATGGAGGTAAAACCCTACGTCCTGCTTGATTAATATTGATGATATGGGTAGTACAAGAGTAGATCTACCACGAGATCAGAGAGGCTAAACCCTAGAAGCTAGCCTATGGTATGATTGTATGTTGTCCTACGGACTAAAACCCTGCGGTTTATATAGACACCGGAGAGGGTTAGGGTTACACAAGGTCGGTTACAAAGGAGGAGATATACATATCCGTATTGCCTAGCTTGCCTTCCACGCCAAGTAGAGTCTCATCCGGACACGGGACGAAGTCTTCAATCTTGTATCTTCATAGTCCAACAGTCCGGCCAAAGGATATAGTCCGGCTATCCCGAGACCCCCTAATCCACTACTCCCACAGTATCCCTTGAGTCCTTCGAAGCTGCCCTTCAAGAACTCGAAACCCTCGATGAAGTGTGAGTAGTTTACCTCAGACCTACGGGTCCATAGTTATTAGCTAGATGGCTTCTTCTCTATTTTTGGATCTCAATACAAAGTTCTCCCCCTCTCTTATGGAGATCTATTCGATGTAATCTTCTTTTGCGGTGTGTTTGTTGAGACCGATGAATTGTGGGTTTATGATCAAGTTTATCTATGAACAATATTTGAATCTTCTCTGAATTCTTTTATGCATGATTGGTTATCTTGGCAAGTCTCTTCGAATTATTAGTTTGGTTTGGCCTACTAGATTGATCTTTCTTGCAATGGGAGAAGTGCTTAGCTTTGGGTTCAATCTTGTGGTGTCCTTTCCCAGCCAAGAAATTGTTTCATACTTTTGATGTTCTCAAACTTTTTCAATCTTCACGCAATACATGAGCGTGAGCCATGGACATGGCACTATAGGTGGAATAGATTGGTGGTTGTGGAGAAGACAAAAAGGAGAAGACAGTCTCACAACAACTAGGCGTATCAACGAGCTATGGAGATGCACATCAATAGATATCAATGTGAGTGACTAGGGATTGCCATGCAACGGATGCACTAGAGCTATAAGTGTATGAAAGCTCAAAAAGAAACTAAGTGGGTGTGCATCCAACTCGCTTGCTCACGAAGACCTAGGGCATTTTGAGGAAGCCCATCATTGGAATATACAAAGCCAAGTTCTATAATGAAAGATACCCACTAGTATATGAAAGTGACAACATAGGAGACTCTCTATCATGAAGATCATGGTGGTACTTTGAAGCACAAGTGTGGTAAAAGGATAGTAGCATTGCCCCTTCTCTCTTTTTCTCTCATTTTTTTGTTTTTTTGGGCCTTCTCTTTATTTATGGCCTCTTTTTTTCCTCTTCTTTTATTTTTCGTCCGGAGTCTCATCCCAACTTGTGGGGGAATCATAGTATCCATCATCCTTTCCTCACATGAGACAATGCTCTAATAATGATGACCATCACAATTTTATTAACTTACAACTCAAGAATTACAACTTGATACTTAGAATAAGATATAACTCTATATGAATGCCTCCGGTGGTGTACCGGGATGTGCAATGAATCAAGAGTGACATGTATGAAAGAATTATGAATGGTGGCTTTTCCACAAATACGATGTCAACTACATGATCATGCAAAGCAATATGACAATGATGGAGTGTGTCATAATAAATGGAATGATGGAAAGTTGCATGGCAATATATCTCGGAATGGCTATGGAAATGCCATAATAGGTAGGTATGGCGGGTGTATGGAACGGCGAAAGTTGCGCGACACAAGAGAGGCTAGCAATGGTGGAAGGGTGAGAGTGCGTATAATCCATGGCACTACAAGAAATGTGTCAACTTGTGACCTTGACTATTGGTCACTGAAAGGTCATTGTTTTTCATTTGCGACCTTTTTGTGACCAAAAACAGAAGGTCAAAAGCTGGCGGTCGTAAACTGAAATTAACGACCTTCTCTGTGAGAAGGTCGTGGACGTTTATGACCAAAATATGCCTACTGTATTGTTTTGGTCACTATCAGCCTCCCTAGGCCACGTAGGCATCCAGCGTGGCAAGCTGATGTGGCACAAGAATCAGCCCGGTCCAATTCGGTTTTCTACATGGGCCTAGCCCAACAATTCGGCCTTCTTAATGTATTTTTTCCTGTGCTTTTATTAGCTACATGGGTCTGGCCCAACAATTCAGCCTTTGATTTCTAGGCCTTTAGCCTTTTTGCTGCCATTTCTTATTTTGGCCTCGTCCTTTTTACAATCCATTTTGAACCAGGTCCCACTAGTCAGGTCATCCAATTAGGTCCCACTTGTCAGTTTTATTTTGTTTCTTTCCCATTTTAAAGGACCCACTAGTGAAATGGGACCCAAGTGTGCTGTTTTGGTGTCGCACCTCAGTTCTCTATTTGTGCCACTTGTGAAGCCGGATGTACTTGATTCAAATAACACATAACACACAACAAATAACTTGATTCAAACAGAGCCAATAATACATCATATTTTAAACAGCAACTAAAGTACTTTACAATCATGGCAGTATAAATCAGGTATTCAACTATAAAATACAACTAAATATTAATATGGCCAGCTCCAGCTACAGGGTTTTCTTCGGGATTATTCTCCTGGAGTTCCTTGTACGCCAACTTTTGAGGAATGAAGGCCAAAATCTATGTGTTATAAATCAGAAAAGTTAGGAATATAATCAAGTGAAGTCGTGCATATAACATTCTCCTAACAATGAAAAATAGCTGCAGAATTTTAGATCTAATAAGAAACCATGCATATAACATTCTCATAACAGCAAGCCTGAGATATATTTGGAAAGGGAAAATGACAAGTATCAACCCAGTGCAAGATAACAGAGCAACTATGTCAAAGTTATTCAGATTTCCTGATGTGTGTGTCGCGTTATACATGCATCAAGAAGATCGTATATATACATAGATTTAACGCCTAAAGCACATCAGGCTTGGAGCTTACGTATATATACACGATTACTAGTTGGAACTAGTGAACAAAGGTTGTGAATGATTTTCATACGAGTATGTACAGTCATGGTTCTGGACATGAAAATGTTTTTGTACATACAAGTACTCAGTATTTACTACAGATTTGCTAAAAGAAAGCAGATAGTATATCACCCATGTTCCACTGATTTAGACTGGTATTATATCTTACAAATCAAACTGAACAAGTTCATTTCCAGCCCAACTATAATCTCAGGCCAACTACTATAAGATGCAGGGAGCAGAGAGCTCACCATGGTTGTCATGTAGTCCACATGGAAGAGGCAGCATGCCCATCCAAGCAGGATCAGCAGCACTAGCACAAGCTCAATTACAGTCTCCGACCGCTCTCCTTCACCACTTGCGCCACCCATGCACTCGCTGGTCGCTGGCTATGTAGTCCACCTGATTTGCAAAGTGCAAAGGTTTCATCAATAAAACAGAGAGCGTAGCTATGGTTTCCGGCAAACTTAACTTAGAGTTATGGGCATCAACATATCAGTTCAGTCATAACTCATAACTAACTGAAACTATGCCACTTTTCGTAAAAAGATGTTCACATGATTCTTGCAAGATTTTTCAGTGAGCGAGTCCCCACAACATATGCATTAGGACAGAGCGGCAACTTACAACAGCAGACATGCTTCAAAAACTACATTACATATTACAGCAGCATGATAAAAATGTACTCAAATATATTCATAGAAGCACACAGACTATATATTGTCCTTTCACAATTGGAGTAAGAAATGCAATGATAGTTATAACTTGGAAGTCTCGCGCTAATAGCCTAATAACAAATTTCAAATAAAAACAATATTAATTCTAACATTATATGCCAAAGTAGAAAAGAAAGCCTCACAGTTCTCTCAGTTATCACAAAAGTAATATGCCACTTTGCTCCAAGCTTCAGTGGGCGAAAAAGAGACAGCATGGATCACATATGATATGTGCTAGCCACAGAGGCAAGCTCACAGAAACAAACAAATGGCCTGGTAGAATATGATGATACTGTTGTTCTCAGGCGAGGAAATAAAAAATTCAATAACATAAGCTAATTTCACGGACCATAATGGCGCTGCATCAAGTGCAGTTCAATTTCATGCCTGTATCAGATGAAATGAAGCAATAGCAAAGCTACGATTCACCTGAAACTAATACATGGTTTCATCCATCAGAAGTAGCTGGTTACACTAATCATGAAATATCAGTGGGAATCCGAACGATTTTCTTCATCACCCGGAATCATGTAGTTCAACCCAACAGAACACAATGAGCAATAAGGTTCATAACCAATGAAGGAATGCATGTAAAGTTAGTCTAAAGTAGTAAAAATGTGCAAATGTACTTCAGGAGATGGTGTGACCCGTCGATTTTCTTCATCACCCAGGTAATGCACATCTCATCAGCCAGCAGAACACAAAAAAGAGTATAGAAAAAGTACTGCTAAGAGGTTTGAAAAAAAAATCAAAGGAAAGTATTTGCTCAATAATAAAGGAGTACATATGTAGTCCAAGAGATGGCATGATCCATCAGAAGTATCTGGTTGTAATAATCATGAAAAATCAGTGGGAATCCGAACGATTTTCTTCATCACCCAAATCATGCACATCTCAGCCAGCAGAACATCACAAGTAACATATGTAAAACAATGATTCTGAGCATCGGTAAACAAAATTCTTCACAGCACTATAAAGCATGAACTGTGACTGGTTTCTAAAATCCGTGGGAATCATCATAAATTTTTTATAATGCAGACCAAATTATTTACCACCAGGAGAGTTTATATGACAAAAGCTGAAGGTGTATCTATTAGAGTACCAGCAAATCAGACTGAACTTTCATAGAATGATTAGTATAACTAGACCCATTTTAGTTTAGCATTACATAAAATACTAGTCTTAACAGAGTGGTAGCAGTCGCACTAGCAACTATTGAGCACTGAAGAAACAGGACAGGGAAACAGCATACCCTGATGGTGCCCAGGCTGCAGCCTCAGAACCCTGCAAAAGCACAAACGACCCGCTGGCTAGCGATCCAGAAGTGGCCGTGCGGGAGCAGGCTGCACCCTTCCCCGCCGAGGCTCTACACGCACGCAAAAACAATGAACACCCATTAGCCTCCGCCACCATACTGCCGCATGCAGATTCGAGGGGCGTGAGGTGCCGCTCACCTTGGAGAAGGGCGCGGTGTAGAGGAGCGCCGCCGCGAGCGCCGCCACCACGGCCAGCGGCGGCAGCACCCGACCAGTCCCAGCCGCCATCGCTCGTCGACTCCCTCTCCTCCTCTGCGTCTGCGTGCAGCGGCGAGAGTCCCGTCCCCATCCGGGCGGGGCTAGGGACGGGACCGGGGGAGGGGGACGAGGATGAGGTGTGGCTATGGGGGAACGGAGAGATGGCCGGGAGAGCAGCGACACGGAGCAGGATGGGATCTACACGAGGCCGTCGCCGGGGTTTGTGGCGTGGTGGAGGCGCTCGTGAGGAGGGAAGGAGGAGAGGGCGAGGGAGGGAGCGCGCCGCCGCCGGCGAGGGGAAGCTGTGGCGGCGTTGATCTGGATCGGATCGAGATCTGAGGGTGGGAGAGGGCGGCGGTTGTGGGTGTGCGGAATTCGGGAGAGTGAGTGGAAGGGGAGCCGGAGGAGGTTGGGATCCGGCTCATGGAGGAGAGCGAGTAGAGGGGGACGGCGGTGTTGGGCGGAATCGATGGGGGCGGCGGCGCACGGAGGAGGGCGCGGCTAGGGTTTGGACGAGTGGAGAGGGAGCTGCGCTGATTCGGGAGGGGGATGAGAGGGATGAGGGGTAAAGGGGGTGGGGGAAGAGGGCTGCCGTCGGATCCGGGCCTATCCAATGGTGGTCGGGCATGATCCGCGTGAGGTGCTCGTGGACCAATCAGAATGTAATAAAGGCCTTGATGACTTTATGACCATATAAATAGGTCGTAATTGATTAAAAATAAGTTCTTTTGCAGGAGAAAAGCATTTTTCATTGTTGAAGTATAAAAAATAGTTTAGTTGTGATGAACCTACCAACTCTATGTATTAGACTAAATTTTATGTATAATTAACCAAATGATTTTATGTAAAATGCTTTTGATCCACGAAAAAATCATTTTCCATTTTTTGAGTGCCCAAAATGAACTTTTTTGTGAAGAACCTACCAAATATTTCTTGCAAAATTGTACCAAATCAATTTTCTAAAATACTAGGCCATATTTAATGTACAATTGATCAAATGGTTGGGTGTCAAAAGTTTTGATCCACCTCTCATGAAAAAGACAAATTCCCACCGATTTAGTTGGAAGCGGATCAAATTTGAACTGTGTCTACCTCATAGTTTGCTCTTTATTTTTTCCAAAAATCATTTCTAGGTACATAAGTATCTATTTAATCATAGAAACATCAAAAGTTTTCCAAGATTCAACCACTAGCTAGGAACTGTCAAGCCCGTCGTATTAGCCGCATTTTGAAACGGGCATAAAAAATTCAAAAAAATCAAAAAATTGGAAAACCTTCGTATTGTGTCATTATATGTGACCAAGTTTCGAGGAAAAATAATAAACTTGTAATACGGCAATTATTTTTAAAAAGTGTTCTAAAAAACGAGCTATCATGCGTGACGATTCATGGCTTTCAAGCCAAATGATGAATCTTATGGCCACATTCATGGCATAGTTTGTTCAAATGATCTCATATTGTGCACAAGGGCGCATCTTGGAATTCCAAACAATGTTGACAAAGGGAGTTTTCATTTTTTTTTACACGGAAAATTCATTTTTCATTTTTCGAGTGCCCAAAATGAGGTTTTTTTGTGAAGGACCTACCAAATATTTGTTGCAAAATTGTACCAAATCATTTTTATAGAAAACTAGGCCATATTTAATGCACAATTGCCAAATGGTTGGGTGTCAAAAGATTTGATCCACTTCTGGTGAAAAAGACAAATTTCCGCTGATTCAGTTGGAAGCGGGTCAAATTTGAACTGTGGCTGCCTCATAGTTTGCTCTTTATTTTTTCCAAAAATCATTTCTAGGTACATAAGTATCTATTTAATCAGAGAAACACCAAAAAATTCCAAGATTCAACCACTAGCTAGGAACGGTCATT
This sequence comes from Triticum urartu, assembly GCF_003073215.2. Lineage (NCBI taxonomy): Eukaryota > Viridiplantae > Streptophyta > Magnoliopsida > Poales > Poaceae > Triticum > Triticum urartu. Next base: position 515,695,227 of record NC_053026.1, read on the forward strand.
CCCGCCGTTTTGACCGCATTTTGAAACGGGCATAAAAAATTCAAAAAAAATCAAAAATTGCAAAACCTTCGCATTGTGTCATTATATGTGGACAAGTTACGAGGAAAAATAATAAACTTGAAATACGGCAATTATTTTAAAGAAGTGTTCTCAGAAACGAGTTATCATGTGTGGAGATCAATGCCTTTCAAGCCAGATGATCAATCTTATGGCCACATTCATGGCATAGTTTGTTCAAATGATCTCATATTGTGCACAAGGGTGCATACTGGAATGGCAAAGAATGTTGCCTAAGGGAGTTTTCATTTTCTTTGCACGGAAACTTCATTTTCCATTTTTCGAGTGCCCGAAATGAGTTTATTTTGTGAAGGACCTACAATATATTTATTGCAAAATTGGACCAAATCAATTTTCTAAAATACTTGGCCATATTTGATGCACAATTGACCAAATGGTTGGGTTTCAAAAGTTTTTATACACCTCTGGTGAAAAAGACAAATTTTTCGCCGATTCAGCTGGAAGCGGGTCAAATTTGAACTGTGGCTGCCTCATAGTTTGCTCTTTATTTTTCCAAAAATCATTTCTAGGTACATAAGTATCTATTTAATCAGAGAAACACCAAAAAATTCCAAGATTCAACCACTAGCTAGGAACGGTCATTCCCGCTGTTTTGACCGCATTTTAAAACGGGCATAAAAAATTCAAAAAAATCAAAAAATTGCAAAACCTTCACATTGTGTCATTATATGTGGCCAAGTTACCAGGAAAAATAATAAACTTGAAATTCGGCAATTTTTTGAAAAAGTGTTCTCAGAAATGAGCTATCATGCATGAAGATTCAGGGCTTTCAAGCCAAATGATCAATCTTATGGCCACATTCATGGCATAGTTTGTTCAAATGATCTCATATTGTCCACAAGGGTGCATCTTGTAATCATAAACAATGTTGCCTAAGGGTGTTTTCATTTTGTTTGCACGGAAAATACATTTTCCATTTTCCGAGTGCCCAAAATGAGTTTTTTTTTGTGAAGGACCTACCATATATTTGTTGCAAAATTGGACGAAATCAATTTTCTAAAATACTAGGCCATATTTAATGCACAATTGACAAAATGGTTGGGTGTCAAAAGTTTTGATCCACCTCTGGTGAAAAAGACAAATTCCCGCCGATTCAGTAGGAAGCGGGTCAAATTTGAACTACAGCTGCCTCATAGTTTACTATTTATTTTTTCCAAAAATCATTTATAGTTACATAAGTACCTATTTAAAAAAAATACATGGTTTGGTGGCGATACGTCGAGGTTTGGGCGGTGGCCGAGGCCCCCAACTCTAGAGCGCATAAACTCGCATGCCCGCCGCGTGGTCACCGCGTGACCGTGGCGTTGCCATGTGTTCTGGGCAGCCTAGGCATGTCTAGTGGGTTGGGCACTCCCCAGGTAGGTGCTAGGAAGAAAATTACAACATAAGATTCTCACGAGGAGACCGATCGATGCTCAAACATGAATTTGCAGCCAAGTGTTTGATTAGCGGTATGGGAAATGTACATGGCTAATGGGCATGAGTTTTGGCTGAGGATGATCAGTTACTAAGAAGACCGTCCTCACAAATTTTCAGCTCAAAAGGAGGAGCCTAGGTGGTACTTGCTTTGCAAACTACCACACTGGACATAAATACGAATGTTGAAGCTCGGCTCAAAATAATGAATGGATTGAGCTGGAATTTGGTGGAGGATGGTTATTTGGGCATAGGAAAGCACTGTAGAAAATGGATACTATTTGGACATGCCAAAGTGGTACTTCCTTCACAAACTGTTGTTCTGAACAGATTAGGAAAATGAATATTTTTGAATTATTTTTGAACTAGGCATGGAAGGTTTTTTACATATTTGACGAAGATATGACCCAAAGAATTTATAAGATTTTTTTGGAATTTTGGGAATGACAGAAATATAGGTTGCTTCACAACCTAGGGCAAAAACTGCCACATGGACATGACACATATGCAAAACTAATGAGGTGGCGCCTAGTCATAGCAACCCACCACAATTTACAAGGTTATGACCATCTATATTGGTCATGATCAGCTAGAAATAAGACAGCAGACCAGTGCTATCTGCTTTATGACCATTTCGTGTAAGGAAATTACGACCTTTCTAACCAAAATGGTTGTTATAGTTTAGGGTTTGGAGCCCCCCGAACAGCTTTTGACCAATTGGTCTGAAATGGTCATAGATCTATGACCAATTCTTCCAGGGTCATTGACAGAAGGTCACTAGTTGACATATTTCTTGTAGTGTGGACTCAACATTAGTCATAAAGGACTCACATACTTATTGCAAAAATCTATTAGTTATCGAAACAAAGTACTACGCGCATGCTCCTAGGGGGATAGATTGGTAGGAAAAGACTATCGCTCGTCCCCGATTGCCACTCATAAGGAAGACAATCAAAAAATAAATCATGCTCCGACTTCATCACATAATGGTTCACCGTAAGTGCATGCTACGGGAATCACAAACTTTAACACAAGTATCTCTCAAATTCACAACTACTCACTAGCATGACTCTAATATCACCATCTTCATATCTCAAAACAATCATCAAGTATCAAACTTCTCATAGTATTCAATGCACTTTATATGAAAGTTTTTATTATACCTATCGGAGTAATGGGCCACTGGTAGGCTAACCAGAGTCCCAGAACCTTTCAAGACATCGGGGCAGCCTGCGCCCCTCAAGACCCCAGGACAAAGAGCCTCCTTCTGAGGAGTCGGCGGCAAGGCCGCCGACTAGCCACTCGCAGCCGAGTCCCAGGGACGACTTTAGGGCAAACCGACTCCCGACTGACGACTTCCCAAGAAGCCGGCCTTGGGGAGTTGGCCCGCGACTCCAGCAAAACCCCACGTCCTCATCAAGAGCGACAGGACAGGGGAGTGGCTACAGTGAAGATTGCTCCCACCCCTTTCCAAAGGCAAGCATGGTCACAGTACGCCGTACCCGCGGAGATCTCCGTGCGGCGTGGCACTATTGCCATGCTGGCCCTGACATCAGCACCGGTGGACCGAACCCTGTGCCCACGACGGCTTGACTGTACGACCTTTGGGCGGCGGGTCCCACCGGTCAGCGGGATCCCAGAAGACGGCCAGTGCGCCACAAGTCGGACCCGTCGGGAGTCGGCCCCCGAGAGTCGGCCAGCTCCTCCCCCGGGGCCCACGCGCCATTAACCAGATGTGACGGAGAGTGGCAATAGTGGTCGCCCGCCAGGCGGCGGGGCTGTTGCCACGACTCCATGACGAAGCACGCGTCATTAGTAGCACGGCTACAGTAATCAGCAGCCGGCAAGACCTGCCCGCGGCGGACGCGGCCTGTCGGCTCCGTACCAGGCCAGTCGGCGGGGCCCACCAGTCGGCGGGCCCCAGGAGTCGGCGGACAAGACGGCGGCCAGAGAGACTAACGGCTAGGCCCGCGTCTAGCCGGATTACCATTGTACCACTGGGGGGTAGGCCTATATAAACCCCCCAAGGCACCCATGCAAAGGGTTGGAATCCATTAGTACTAGACCAGATCATATAGGAAGGAGAGAGCTAGCCTTGCCCTCTCCTACCTCTAGGAAACAGCTCAAGGAGCAATCGTGTAAACACTTTGCCATAGTGATCATGCGGAGACCCCGCAGAGCAGCAGTAGGGGTATTATCTCCCCGGAGAGCCCTGAAGCTGGGTAAGATTAGCCAGCGTGCATGTCTTCGCCTCATCCTGTTTCCAGGCACCGGCGATGTTCTACTCGCCCCCACCATGATAAGCCATCCTTTGGCATATGTCGCACCCAACCCCCGACATTTGGCGCCCACCATGGGGCTCGGTGCACCGCCGTCCGGAGACCTGCTCTGGACGGGAACCCCTTTCCTCCCTGGTGAGTGCAGCCAGCCAGGCACGCCAGATGGAGTCAGTGCTGACGCGCTGCGCGGCATTGAGATCGCTTGCGCAGCCAGCTGCCTGGCCGAACTTGTCGGCGAGGTTCGCCTCTCCGACGAACCTGCATCGAACGCATGCACGGGCGGCTCCGAGAGCCTCCTCGCGGGCCTCCTCGATCAACTCCACGTCTCCGGCGAGCCTGCCGTGGATTTGGAGTCTGTAGGTTCCACCGACCCGATGCTGGTCGACTCCGACACTGCGTCGCTCGACGCGTTTCCCACTAATGTGGTGGTCTACGACGAGCCTGTCCCTCGTGCGGAGAGCAGCGGAAGCACCGTCACCGAGGTGCTCGTCATCAGTCATGACGAGCCTCCCGGCGGAGGAGCGCATGACCCACTTGGTGCGGCGCTACAAGACCTGATTGTGCCCATTCCGGAAGACGCTGACGCAGATACGTCGGAGGCGCGCCGCCTTCAGCTCGTCGAAGGCACGAAGAAGCTGGCTAGCATGAGACGCTTGTCAAAATCCTACCAGCGAGAGATGGATCGCGCTGTTGGCGGCTCGCCGGCCCCTGCAGATCCCAGCCGCCTTGGCGCGGTCCAGCAGCGCGGCGTAGCCATCGCCAATCTGTTCGGGGCAAGTCGCCCTGTGTACGCTACACCAACGGAGAACATCCGAGCCGCCCAGGCGGCGGCGGACGAGCTGGACAATTTCGAGGGCGAAGAGCGCCGCCTGATGATGGAGCGAGTCCAGCGGCTCCTCAAAGCGGCTACCACGCAGAACGAGGCCGGCTGCCGCAGCGGCAAAACGACGACCTTCGCTGAGATCAAGGCGCGACGTCTCGAACGCCGACTGGCGGCGCCCGAGGAAGAAGAGACAAGGATCCGACTGTCAGCCACGGTCGGACTCACATTACCATAGAGCGCGACCGAGATGGCCGCCCGAGAGCAGTGGAACGACGGGACGACTGTCCGCCTCCTCCTCCTCGCAAGGAAAGGTGAGTCTCCCCGCCACCTGTTGATCATACGACTCTCGGCGACCGCCTTCGCCGCCGAGAGGGAGTCGGGGAAAATGACGCCCGCCACCGGATCGACCGACTTCACCGATCCCTGGCGCTGGAAGAAGAAGATGAGTTGGGTTCGCCTTGTTTCGGGCCCTGCATTCGAGACAAGCCCTTTCCCAAAGGGTTCACACTCCCAAGAGACACGCCCAAGTACACCGGCTCCGTGAAGCCAGAAGACTGGCTGGTCGACTACTCCTCAGCTGTCAGCATAGCAAACGGCAACAAGCGTGTCGCCGTAAAGTACGCTCCGCTCATGCTCAAGGGCACGGCCCGGACATGGCTCAACAGCCTGAAGCCCCGCAGCATCAACAGCTGGGTTGACTTCACCGAAGTATTCGTCTGCAACTTCACCAGCACGTACAAGCGTCCTCCCAAGCCTCGTCAGCTTTCCTTGTGCCTGCAAGGTCCCGACGAGTCGACTCGCGATTACCTCACGCGTTGGGCCAAGCTTCGGAACTCCTGCGAGGGCGTGCACGAGGTGCAGGCTATCGAGTACTTCACCGCCGAGTGCAGAGAAGGCACCCTCCTCAAGCACAAGCTCCTCTGCGACGAGCCAGAAACCCTCGACGAGTTGCTGATCATAGCAGACAAGTACGCCACGGCCGACTCCTCCATGAAGGCGGAGATTCAAGTCAGCGCAATTGGCAAAGTGGCCCCTCAGGCTCCAAGAACTCCGGCGGGAGACACCAGTCGGCGACAACAGTAGAGCGACCACAAGCGCAAGGCCCCGCAGTCGGCTTCCAGTAGCCGGTAGGTCTCAACAGTTGAAGCCCAGCAGCCGGATGGGCAGCCTCCGCCCAAGCGACAGAAAGGCGGCAAGCCCAACTGGTTGCCGGCCTTCTCCTACGAGCAGACTTTGGATGGACCTTGCAAGTTCCATAGCGGCGTGAAGCCGTCGAATCACACCACCGGAAGTGCCACTGGCTCACCAGGATCGCCAAGGGAGACGGCCTCCTACCTCCCCCGCCTGCTGGGCAGCTGCCTCCGCCTCCGCCGAGCAGCCGGCTGTCAGACCAATCGGCGCGGTACAAGACGAATACCCCGAAGAGCATGGAGCCTACATGGTGTTTACCAGTATGGCTGACGATCGACGCAGCAGGCGGCTGCAGTGACAAGAGGTGAATGCAGTAGCATCAGAGACACCAGAGTTCATGCACTGGTCCGAGAAGCCTATCAGCTGGAGCAGGGCTGATCACCCGGAGGTGATGCCGAGTCCGGGCTCCTATGCCTTGGTCTTGGATGCCACCTTTGCTACGGATAGATGAGCCACTCGTTTCTCGCGAGTTCTGATAGACGGAGGTAGCAGCATCAATATCCAGTACAAGGACACCATGGAAAAACTAGGAATCAATCAAAGACAGCTTCAGAACAGCCGGACTGTGTTCCACGGCATTGTTCCTGGGCTTTCCTGCTCACCAATCGGCAAGATCCTGATGGACGTCCTCTTTGGAGACAAAGATCACTTCCGCCGAGAGTCAGTTTGGTTTGAGGTGGTGGAACTCGAGAGCCCATACCATGCACTACTTGGCCGACCCGCCCTGGCCAAGTTCATGGCGGTCCCCCACTACGCCTACCTCAAAATGAAGATGCCCAATTCCGGGGGAATTCTGACCGTAGCCGGCGACTACTGGAAGTCGTCTGCCTGTGCGGCTGAGAGCAGTTGGCTAGCCGAGTCCCTAGTGATCACAGCCGAGAAGTGGCTCCTCGAACGGGTTGTGGCGATAGCCGGCAAGCAGCCAGAGATGTCGCCTAACCCAAAGGAGTCGGAGGCTGAGGGTTCATTCAAGCCGGCCAAGGAGACAAAGAAGATACCCTTGGATCCGGAACACCCAGAGAGGTACGCAGTCGTAGGCGCAAGCCTCGACAACAAATAGGAAGGTGAGAATCGGGACATCTTCGCATGGTCCCCCAAAGACATGCCAGGTGTACCGATGGAATTCGCCGAGCACAAGTTACATGTCCGATCTGATGCAAAGCCGGTCAGGCAGCCCCTGCGCTGTTGGGGAACGTAGTAATTTCAAAAAAATTCCTACGCACACGCAAGATCATGGTGATGCATAGCAACGAGAGGGGAGAGTGTTGTCTACGTACCCTCGTAGAACGAAGCGGAAGCGTTGACGCAACGTAGAGGAAGTAGTCGTACGTCTTCCCGATCCAACCGATCCAAGCACCGTTACTCCGGCACCTCCGAGTTCTTGGCACACGTTCAGCTCGATGACGCTCCCCGGGCTCCGATCCAGCAAAGCGTCGGGGAGGAGTTTCGTCAGCACGACGGCGTGGTGACGATCTTGATGTTCAACCGTCGCAGGGCTTCGCCTAAGCACCGCTACAATATGACCGAGGTGGAATATGGTGGAGGGGGCACCGCACACGGCTAAGAAACGATCACGAAGGTCAACTTGTGTGTCTATGGGGTGCCCCCTGCCCCCGTATATAAAGGAGTGGAGGAGGGGAGGGACGGCCCTCTCTATGGCGCGCCCTAGGTGAGTCCTACTCCCACCGGGAGTAGGATTCCCCCTTTCCTAGTCCAACTAGGAGTCCTTCCATGTAGTAGGAGTAGGAGAGAAGGAAGGGGAAGAGGGAAGAGAAGGAAGGAGGGGGCGCAGCCCCTCCCCCTAGTCCAATTCGGACTAGGCCTTGGGGGGCGCGCAGCTTGCCTCTCCCTCTCCCCTGAAGCCCAATAAGGCCCATATACTTCTTCTCCCGTATTCCCGTAACTCCCCGGTACTCCGAAAAATACCCGAACCACTCGGAACCTTTCCGATGTCCGAATATAGTCGTCCAATATATCGATCTTTACGTCTCGACCATTTCGAGACTCCTCGTCATGTTCCCGATCTCATCCGGGACTCCGAACTCCTTCGGTATATCAAAACTCATAAACTCATAATATAACTGTCATCGAAACCTTAAGCGTGCGGACCCTACGGGTTCGAGAACAATGTAGACATGACCGAGACACGTCTCCGGTCAATAACCAATAGCGGAACCTGGATGCTCATATTGGCTCCTACATATTCTATGAAGATCTTTATCGGTCAGACCGCATAACAACATATGTTGTTCCCTTTGTCATCGGTATGTTACTTGCCCGAGATTCGATCGTCGGTATCTCAATACCTAGTTCAATCTCGTTACCGGCAAGTCTCTTTACTCGTTCCGTAATACATCATCTTGCAACTAACTCATTAGTTGCAATGCCTGCAAGGCTTATGTGATGTGCATTACCGAGAGGGCCCAGAGATACCTCTCCGACAATCGGAGTGGCAAATCCTAATCTCGAAATACGCCAACCCAACATGTACCTTTGGAGACACCTGTAGAGCTCCTTTATAATCACCCAGTTACATTGTGACGTTTGGTAGCACACAAAGTGTTCCTCCGGCAAACGGGAGTTGCATAATCTCATAGTCATAGGAACATGTATAAGTCATGAAGAAAGCAATAGCAACATACTAAACGATCGAGTGCTAAGCAAACGGAATGGGTCAAGTCAATCACATCATTCTCCTAATGATGTGATCCCGTTAATCAAATAACAACTCTTTGTCTATGGTTAGGAAACATAACTATCTTTGATTAATGAGCTAGTCAAGTAGAGGCATACTAGTGACACTCTGTTTGTCTATGTATTCACACATGTATTATGTTTCCGGTTAATACAATTCTAGCATGAATAATAAACATTTATCATGAAATAAGGAAATAAATAATAACTTTATTATTGCCTCTAGGGCATATTTCCTCCAGTCTCCCACTTGCACTAGAGTCAATAATCTAGTTCACATCGCCATGTGATCTAACATCAATAGTTCACATCTTTATGTGGTTAACACCCATAGTTCACATCGATATGTGACCAACACCAAAAGGGTTTACTAGAGTCAGTAATCTAGTTCACATTGCTATGTGATTAACACCCAAAGAGTACTAAGGTGTGATCATGTTTTGCCTGTGAGAGAAGTTTAGTCAACGGGTCTGCCATATTCAGATCCGTAAGTATTTTGCAATTTTCTATGTCTACAATGCTCTGCACGGAGCTACTTTAGCTAATTGCTCCCACTTTCAATATGTATCCAGATGAAGACTAAGAGTCATCCGGATTGGTGCCAAAACTTGTATCGACGTAACCCTTTTACGACGAACCTTTTGTCACCTCCATAATCGAGAAACATATCCTTATTCCACTAAGTATAATTTTGACCGCTGTCCAGTGATCTACTCCTAGATCACTATTGTACTCCCTTGCCAAGTGTAGGGTATACAATAGGTCTGGTACACAGCATGGCATACTTTATAGAACCTATGGCCAAGGCATAGGGAATGACTTTCATTCTCATTCTATTTTCTGCCGTGGTCGGGCTTTGAGTCTTACTCAACTTCACACCTTGTAACACAGGCAAGAACTCTTTCTTTATTTTGAACTACTTCAAAAATCTTGTCAAGGTATGTACTCATTGAAAAAACTTATCAGGCGTCTTGATCTGTCTCTATAGATCTTGATGCTCAATATGTAAGCAGCTTCACCGAGGTTTTCTTTGAAAAAATCCTTTCAAACACTCCTTTATGCTTTGTAGAATAATTCTACATTATTTCCGATCAACAATATATCATACACATATACTTATCAGAAATGTTGTAGTGCTCCCACTCACTTTCTTGTAAATACAGGCTTCACCGCAAGTCTGTATAAAACTATATGCTTTGATCAACTTATCAAAGCGTATATTCCAACTCCGAGATACTTGCACCAGTTCATAGATGGATTGCTGGAGCTTGCATATTTTGTTAGCACCTTTAGGATTGACAAAACCTTCTGGTTGCATCATATACAACTCTTCTTTAAATCCATTAAGGAATGTAGTTTTGTTTATCCATTTGCCAGATTTCATAAAAATGCGGCAATTGCTAACATGATTTGGACAGACTTAAGCATCGCTACGAGTGAGAAAATTTCATCGTAGTCAACACCTTGAACTTTGTCAAAAACCTTTTTCGACAAGTCTAGCTTTGTAGATAGTAACACTACTATCAGCGTCCATCTTCCTCTTGAAGATCCATTTATTTTCTATGGCTTGCCGATCATCGGGCAAATCCATCAAAGTCCATACTTTGTTCTCATACATGGATCATATCTCAGATTTCATGGCCTTAAACCATTTTGCGGAATCTGGGCTCATCATCGCTTCCTCATAGTTCGCAAGTTCGTCATGGTCAAGTAACATGACTTCCAGAACAGGATTACCGTACCACTCTGGTGCGGATCTCACTCTGGTTTACCTACGAGATTCGGTAGTAACTTGATCTAAAGTTACATGATCATCATCATTACCTTCCTCACTAATTGGTGTAGTAGTCACAAGAACAAATTTCTGTGATGAACTACTTTCCAATAAGGGAGAAGGTACAATTACCTTATCAAGTTTTCTACTTTCCTCCCACTCGCTTCTTTCGAGAGAAACTCCTTCTCTAGAAAGGATCCATTCTTAGCAACGAATGTCTTGCCTTCGGATCTGTGATTGAAGGTGTACCCAACAGTCTCCTTTGGGTATCCTATGAAGACATATTTCTCTGATTTGGGTTTGAGCTTATCAGGATGAAACTATTTCATATAAGCATCACAATCCCAAACTTTAAGAAACGACAACTTTGGTTTCTTGCCAAACCATAATTCAGATTGTGTCGTCTCAACGGATTTAGATGGTGCCCTTTTTAACGTGAATGCAGCTGTCTCTAATGCATAACCCCAAAACGATAGTGGTAGATCGGTAAGAGACATCATAGATTGCACTATATCCAATAAACTACGGTTATGACGATCGGACACACCATTATGCTGTGGTGTTCCAGGTGGCATGAGTTTGTGAAACTATTCCACAATGTTTAATTGAAGACCAAACTCGTAACTCAAATATTTGTCTCCGCGATCAGATCGTAGAAACCTTATTTTCTTGTCACGATGATTTTCCACTTCACCCTGAAATTATTTGAACTTTTCAAATGTTTCAGACTTATGTTTCATCAAGTAGATATACTCATATCTGCTAAAATCATCTGTGAAGGTCAGAAAATAACGATACCCGCCGCGAGCCTCAACACTCATTGGACTGCATACATCAGTATGTATTATTTCCAATCAAGTTTGTTGCTCGCTCCATTGTTCCGGAGAACGGAGTCTTAGTCATCTTGCCCATGAGGCATGGTTTGCAAGTACCAAGTGATTCATAATCAAGTGGTTCCAAAAGTCCATCAGTATGGAGTTTCTTCATGCGCTTTACACCGATATGTCCTAAATGGCAGTGCCACAAATAAGTTGCACTATCATTATTAACTTTGCATCTTTTGGTTTCAATATTATGAATATGTGTAACACTACGATCGAGATCCAACGAACTATTTTCATTGGGTGTATGACCATCGAAGGTTTTATTCATGTAAACAGAACAACAATTATTCTCTGATTTTAATGAATAACCATATTGCAATAAACATGATCAAATCATATTCATGCTCAACGCAAACACCAAATAACACTTATTTAGTTTCAACACTAATCCCGAAAGTATAGGGAGTGTGCGATGATGATCATATCAATCTTGGAACTACTTCCAACACACATCGTCACCTCACCCTTTACTAGTTTCTGTTTATTCTGCAACTCCCGTTTTGAGTTACTACTCTTAGCAACTGAACCAATATCAAATACCGAGGGGTTGCTATAAACACTAGTAAAGTACACATCAATAACACGTATATCCAATATACCTTTGTTTACCTTGCCATCCTTCTTATCCGCCAAATACTTGGGGCAGTTCCACTTCCAATGACCAGTCCCTTTGCAGTAGAAGCACTTAGTCTCAGGCTTAGGATCTGACTTGGGCTTCTTCACTTGAGCAGCAACTTGCTTGCCGTTCTTCTTGAAGTTCCCCTTCTTCCCTTTGCCCTTTTTCTTGAAACTAGTGGTCTTGTCAACCATCAACACTTGATGTTTTTCTTGATTTCTACCTTCGTTGATTTCAGCATCACGAAGAGATTGGGAGTTGTTTCCGTTATCCCTTGCATATTATAGTTCATCACGAAGTTCTACTAACTTGGTGATGGTGACTAGATAATTCTGTCAATCACTATCTTATCTGGAAGATTAACTCCCACTTGATTCAAGCGATTGTAGTACCCAGACAATATGAGCACATGCTCACTAGTTGAGCGATTCGCCTCCATCTTTTAGCTATAGAACTTGTTGGAGACTTGATATCTCTCAACTCGGGTATTTGCTTGAAATATTAACTTCAACTCCTGGAACATCTCATATGGTCCATGACGTTCAAAACATCTTTGAAGTCCCGATTCTAAGCCGTTAAGCATGGTGCACTAAACTATCAAGTAGTCATCATATGGAGCTAGCCAAACGTTCATAACGTATGCATCTGCTCCTGCAATAGGTCTGTCACCTAGCGGTGCATCAAGGACATAATTCTTCTGTGCAGCAATGAGGATAAACCTCAGATCACGGATCCAATCCGCATCATTGCTACTAACATTTTTCAACACAATTTTCTCTAGGAACATATCAAAATAAACACAGGGAAGCAACAACGCGAGCTATTGATCTACAACATAATTTGCAAAATACTACCAGGACTAAGTTCATGATAAATTTAAAGTTCAATTAATCATATTACTTAAGAACTCCCACTTAGAAAGACATCCCTCTAATCTTCTAAGTGATCACGTGATCCAAATCAACTAAACCATGTCCGATCATCACGTGAGATGGAGTAGTTTCAATGGTGAACATCACTATGTTGATCATATCTACTATATGATTCACGCTCGACCTTTTGGTCTCCGTGTTCCGAGGCCATATCTGTATATGCTTGGCTCGTCAAGTATAACCTGAGTATTTCGTGTGTGCAACTGTTTTGCACCCGTTGTATTTGAAGGTAGAGCCTATCACACCCGATCATCACGTGGTGTCTCAGCACGAAGAACTTTCGCAATGGTGCATACTCAGGAAGAACACTTCTTGATAATTAGTGAGAGATCATCTTAAAATGCTACCGTCAAACTAAGCAAAATAAGATGTATAAAAAGATAAACATCGTATGCAATCAAAATATGTGACATGATATGGCCATCATCATCTTGCGCCTTTGATCTCCATCTCCAAAGTACTATCATGATCTATATCGTCACCGGCATGACACCATGATCTCCATCATCTTGATCTATATCAATGTGTCGTCACGTGGTCGTCTCGCCAACAATTGCTCTTCCAACTATTGCTATCGCATAGCGATAAAGTAAAGCAATTATTGGATGCTTGCATCTTATGCAATAGAGCGACAACCATAAGGATTTTGCCAGTTGCTGATAACTTCAAGAAAACATGATCATCTCATACAACAACTTATATCTTATCATGTCTTGACCATATCACATCACAACATGCCCTGCAAAAACAAGTTAGACATCCTCTACTTTGTTGTTGCAAGTTTTACGTGGCTGCTACGGGCTTGACAAGAACCGTTCTTACCTACGCATCAAAAACCACAATGATAGTTTGTCAAGTTGGTGTTGTTTTAACCTTCGCAAGGACCGGGCGTAGCCACACTCAGTTCAACTAAAGTTGGAGAAACTGACACCCGCCAGCCACCTATGTGCAAAGCACGTCGGTAGAACCAGTCTCGCGTAAGCGTACGCGTAATGTCGGTCCGGGCCGCTTCATCCAACAATACCGCCGAACCAAAGTGTGACACGTTGGTAAGCAGTATGACTTATATCGCCCATAACTCACTTGTGTTCTACTCGTGCATATTACATCAACACATAAAACCTGGCTCTGATACCACTATTGGGGAACGTAGTAATTTCAAAAAAATTCCTACGCACACGCAAGATCGTGGTGATGCATAGAAACAAGAGGGGAGAGTGTTGTCTACGTACCATCGTAGACCGAAGCGGAAGCGTTGACGCAACGTAGAGGAAGTAGTCGTACGTCTTCCCGATCCAACCGATCCAAGCACCGTTACTCTGGCACCTCCGAGTTCTTGGCACACGTTCAGCTCGATGACGCTCCCCGGGCTCTGATCCAGCAAAGCGTCGGGGAGGAGTTTCGTCAACACGATGGCGTGGTGATGATCTTGATGTTCAACCATCGCAGGGCTTCGCCTAAGCACCGCTACAATATGACCGAGGTGGAATATAGTGGAGGGGGCCACCGCACACGGCTAAGGAACGATCACGAAGATCAACTTGTGTGTCTATGGGGTGCCCCCTGCCCCCGTATATAAAGGAGTGGAGGAGAGGGCCGGCCCTCTCTATGGCGCGCCCTAGGGGAGTCCTACTCCCACCGGGAGTAGGATTCCCCCTTCCCTAGTCCAACTAGCAGTCCTTCCATGTAGTAGGAGTAGGAGACAAGGAAGAGGAAGAGGGAAGAGAAGGAAGGAGGGGGCGCAGCCCCTCCCCCTAGTCCAATTCGGACTAGGCCTTGGGGGGCGCGCAGCCTGCCTCTCCCTCTCCCCTGAAGCCCAATAAGGCCCATATACTTCTCCCGTATTCCCGTAACTCCCCGGTACTCCGAAAAATACCCGAACCACTCAGAACCTTTCCGATGTCCGAATATAGTAATCCAATATATCGATCTTTACGTCTCGACCATTTCGAGACTCCTCGTCATGTCCCCAATCTCATCCGGGACTCCGAACTCCTTTGGTACATCAAAACTCATAAACTCATAATATAACTGTCATCGAAATCTTAAGCGTGCGAACCCTACAGGTTCGAGAACAATGTAGACATGACCGAGACACGTCTCCGGTCAATGACCAATAGCGGAACCTGGATGCTCATATTGGCTCCTACATATTCTACGAAGATCTTTATCGGTCAGACCGCATAACAACATACATTGTTCCCTTTGTCATCGGTATGTTACTTGCCTGAGATTCGATCGTCGGTATCTCAATACCTAGTTCAATCTCGTTACCGGCAAGTCTCTTTACTCGTTCCGTAATACATCATCTCGAAACTAACTCATTAGTTGCAATGCTTGCAAGGCTTATGTGATGTGCATTACCGAGAGGGCCCAGAGATACCTCTCCGACAATCGGAGTGACAAATCCTAATCTCGAAATACGCCAACCCAACATGTACCTTTGGAGACACCTGTAGAGCTCCTTTATAATCACCCAGTTACGTTGTGACGTTTGGTAGCACACAAAGTGTTCCTCCGGCAAACGGGATTTGCATAATCTAATAGTCATAGGAACATGTATAAGTCATGAAGAAAGCAATAGCAACATACTAAACGATCGAGTGCTAAGCTAACGGAATGGGTCAAGTCAATCACATCATTCTCCTAATGATGTGATCCCGTTAATCAAATAACAACTCTTTGTCTATGGTTAGGAAACATAACCATCTTTGATTAATGAGCTAGTCAAGTAGAGGCATACTAGTGACACTCTGTTTGTCTATGTATTCACACATGTATTATGTTTCCGGTTAATACAATTCTAGCATGAATAATAAACATTTATCATAAAATAAGGAAATAAATAATAACTTTATTATTGCTTCTGGGGCATATTTCCTTCATGCGCCGCCTATCAGAAGAGAAGAGAAGAGTTGTCGGAGAAGAGATAGCCCGACTCCTATCGGCCGGCTTCATTATGGAAGTATTCTTTCTAGAGTGGCTAGCCAATCCGGTGCTGGTACTGAAGAAGAACAAGAAATGGCGAATGTGTATTGACTACACGAGCCTCAACAAGGCCTGTCCCAAGGACCCGTTTGCTCTACCAAGAATTGATTAGGTGATAGACTCCACCGTCGGATGCGAGCTGTTGAGATTTTTGGATGCGTATTCAGGATATCACAAGATCAAGCTGAACCCAACTGACAGACTGAAGACCGCCTTCATCACGCCGTTTGGAGCCTTCTGCTACCTCACCATGACATTCGGCTTGAGGAATGCCGGCGCCACCTTTCAGCGTTGCATGCAGAAGTGCCTCCTCAAGCAACTCGGCAGGAACGCCCACGTCTACATGGACGATGTGGTGGTGAAGACGGAAAAGTGTGGAACACTGCTGGAAGACCTCAAAGAGACCTTTGAGAACCTGCGTCGATTCCAGATCAAGCTCAACCCCGAGAAATGCGTCTTCGGAGTACCAGCCGGCCAACTCCTTGGCTTCCTGGTCTCTGAACGCGGCATAGAATGCAACCCTATAAAGATTAAGGCCATTGAGAGGATGGAGGTACCCAGCCGACTGCTGGACATGCAAAAGTTCACCGGCTGCTTGGCGTCCATCAGCCGATTCACCAGTCGGCTGGGCGAGAAAGCTCTCCCCTTATACCAACTCATGAAGAAAACCACTTTTTTCGAGTGGAACCACAAGGCGGACGAAGCTTTTCTCCAGCTGAAGAAGATGCTGATTACTCCACCCGTTCTGGCAGCTCCGACTCCTAAGGAACCTATGCTCCTGTACATCGCCACCACCAGCCGGGTAGTCAGCACGGTCATTGTAGTGGAACGCAAGGAGGAAGGCAAGGCACTACCTGTCCGGAGACCGGTATATTACCTAAGCCAAGTACTGTCAGCCTCCAAGCAGAACTACACTCACTACCAGAAGATGTGCTATGGCGTGCACTTTACCGCCAAGAAATTGAAGCCTTACTTTCAAGAGCATCCAATCACTGTGGTCTGAACGGCCCCACTTGCCGAGATCATTGGAAGCCGAGATGCCTTTGGCCGAGTGGCCAAATGGGCCATAGAGCTGGCTCCCTACACCATCTACTACCAGCCCCGCACCGCCATCAATTCGCAAGCACTGGCCGACTTTCTCGTCGACTGGGCCGAGACCCAGTACCTACATCCAGCGCCCGACTCCACCCATTGGTGGATGCATTTTGACGGCTCCAAGATGCGCACCGGCTTGGGAGCCGGCATTGTCCTCACTTCTCCCAAAGGCGACAAGCTCAAATACGCACTGCAAATCCATTTTGCCGCCTCCAACAACGTCGCCGAGTACGAGGCGCTCATTCACGGGCTCCGGCTTGCCAAAGAACTCGGCATTCGCCAGATCCCTTGTTATGGAGACTCGGACTTAGTGGTCCAGCAGTCGTCTGGCGACTGGGACGCCAAGGATGCGAACATGGCGAGTTACCGTTTCCTCGTGCAGCAACTCAGTGGGTATTTTGAGGGGTGCGAATTCCTCCATGTGCCAAGAAACGACAACGACCAAGCAGACGCCTTGGCACGAATCGGCTCTACCCGCCAAGCAATACCATCCGGCGTCGCCCTTCAATGCCTCCTCAAGCCGTCTGTCAAGCCTTCACCAGAATCAGACTCCATCTTCATGCCAGCTCCTCCCGAAGAAGTCGGATCCGACTCCAGAGCCCCGGCAGACGGTACGGGGATTTTAGCAGATGGTTCCAAAACCGCCACAGTCGAGGCCGGCCCAGGGACTGTAGAACCCGGCCCGGGGACTGCGGCGGCGGGCTCGAAGACTCCAGAACCTGGCCCAAGAGTCGCGCTAGTAGGCCCGGGGACTTCATTAACCCAGCAGGCGGTTGTTGATTCCACCCCGCCGCCTCCCAGCCCAGTCGCCCTCGTCCAAGTCGCAGTTCTGGCAGTCGAAGAAATAGCAGCACCCTCATGGGCCCAGCCCATGCTCAAATTTCTGGTGAGCAAAGAGCTGCCAACTAATGAGACCTTAGCTCGGCAGGTACAACGTCGAGTGGCAGCCTACACCATAGTCAACAGAGAGCTGGTCAGGCGCAGCGTCACTGGTGTCTACTAGCGCTGCGTAGAGCCAGAAAAGGGCCAAGCGATCCTCAAAGACATTCATCAAGGCGAGTGCGGCCACCATGCGGCGTCAAGAGCACTCGTCGCCAAAGCCTTTCGACATGGTTTCTTCTAACCGACTGCCTTAGAAGAGGCCAAGGAATTGGTCCAAAAATGCAAAGGGTGCCAGAAGTTCCGCTCCAAGCCGCATCAGCCGGCTTCTGCACTCAAGACCATCCCCATTGCCTGGCCTTTCGCAGTTTGGGGTCTAGACATGGTGGGACCATTCAAGATGGCACGAGGTGGCTTAACTCACTTACTCGTCGTAGTGGACAAGTTCACCAAGTGGATAGAAGCGAAGCCAATCAAGAAACTGAACGGTCCGACTGCCGTGACTTTCATCTCCGATATCACAATTCGGTACGGCATACCACACAGCACCATCACCGACAATGGCACAAATTTTGCATAAGGCGCCTTGGCCGGTTTCTGCGCAACACAGGGCATCCGACTGGACCTAGCGTCCGTCGCTCATCCACAGTCAAACGGCTAGGTGGAGCGAGCAAACGGCCTCATCCTGTCCGGCATCAAGCCCCGGCTGGTCGAGCCTCTCGAGCGTTCGGCTGGCTGCTGGCTCGATGAGTTGCCAGCCGTCCTCTGGAGTCTGCACACGACTCCAAACAAGTCAACCGGCTTCACGCCTTTCTTCCTCGTCTACGGTGCTGAAGCCGTCATCCCAACGGAGATAGAGTTTGACTCCCCGCAAGTCACCATGTACACCAAGGAGGAAGCAGAAGAAGCACGTCAAGACAGCGTCGATCTGCTGGAAGCGGGCCGGCTGTTGGCACTCAGCCGGTCCAGCATCTACCAGCAGAGCCTGCGCCGATACTATAACAGGAAGGTCAAGCCAAGATCTTTCCAAGAGGGCGACCTCGTGCTCCAACTGATCCAGCAAACAGCCGGCCAGCACAAGCTGTCGGCGCCTTGGGAAGGCCATTTCATCATCAGCAAAGTACTGGGCAATGACTCCTACTACCTGATTGACGCTTAGAAGCCCCGAGCACGCAAGAGGGACGACTCCGGCAAAGAGACGGAGCGGCCATGGAATGCAAATCTCCTCCGAAGATTTTACAGTTGATGCAGTATGTACCACGCTACCTTTTGTATTAAAGTACCAAGACTTCGGGCCCCCCGAGACGAGCTCGGGGACTGCCCTCTTTTGTCTATATGATAAAAATTATGCCTACAAGTATGTTACTCTTTGTTATGCCGCTTGGCACCGGGCTCGATAGGTCGGCCTGGGGACTTGCCGCCTTGCACTATGAAAAGCTTCCTGCAGCCGGACAAGTAGTGTGTGGCGTCTAAGCCATCTCCAGTCAGAAGCCGCAGCTCGCAGAGCGACTGTACGGTGGGCAGGAGTAAGGCAGAATGGGCGCTCGCATGAAAAATGGCTAAGGACCCAAAGCATAAAACATAGCTCAAGACGGCTTCTAGCCTTCCTTTTTCTTTTCACAACCCGACTATTAACCAGTCGGCTCACCGCTTTCTATCCAACTTGCTAAAAAACTCTAAAACGGCTAAAGTACCTGCCTTCCCAAAGTAGCCAAGCATTTGAACCAACGGCAGTCCGCAGAGCGGCTGTCCGACTGGCAAGACAGGCAACTAGGGGAAAGTGGCAAAGGAAAAGGCCAAAAGAGCTATGAGGAAGAAAAGATAGAATTCGGATAAATATTTACATAGCATAGGCCCTTGGCCGAATCTTCGAGCAGAAGTTCAAAGTACACCCCGCGGGTGGAATTGTGCGAATTAACAAGTTCTTGAAAGACTACTAAAGCAGATAAAACAAAGATAAGGAGGCAGCTTAGGAAGCGGCAGACGGATTCGAAGGGTCGGAGGAGGCGGCAGCATCAGGCGTTGGGGCGGCCGGCCGAGCAGTCTCGGCTTGATCGCCTCCGGCGGAAGTCATCTCGGTCGCACGCGGCTCGTTGCTGGAGGCGCGGTCGAGCTGAGGCTGGCCGTCTGCCCCGTCTTCTGGTGCTTCCGTCTCGCCTCCGTCCTCCGCCTCGCCTTCCTCCTCGACGCTGGAGCCGATCACCTCCGCCGAGTCCTCGCCGTAGTCTGGGTTCATCCCAAACCACTCCGGTGGTACCTCCTCGCCATCTTCAGACTGCTCGGGGACGAAGATGCTGGTGTCGGTGTACTCGACGATCGCCGCGGCACGCTTGACGAGTGCATCTTCCACGGCTAGGCCTCTGACCGGAGTGTGGCTAGCCGGTCTAGGTCCAGCCCCGGATACCACGCCTTGACGAACTCCAAGGCCCAGCGCGCTCCAGCTCGGGCCGAGGAACCGTTCCAGGCCTCAAGACGACCAGCCGCGACCTCCAGCCAGTCGGCAGTCCGACTGGGGGTGTGCGGGGCCTGCATGTCCGGCCACAGGGCAGCAATCACCTGGGCGCCGACACGCTGAAGCCGGCGTAGCATCCGGTGAGTCGGCCGAAGGCGAGCCTCGATGCTCAGGATATGCTCATCAAGGGTTCGGGGGGTGTCGGCGGCAATCTCTGCGCCTTCCGCCCTCCGACCTTCATGGTCAGCCTCGATGGCTTGGATGGCAGCCTGCGAATGCCTGGGAAAGAAGTCTGCCAAGACGGAAGAAACGAAGAAGCAAGTCAAAAACCAGGAGTCGGCACGACTTATAATCAGCAGCTCAAAGAAAGAAAGTAAAGAAACTCACCATCAACAATGTCTTCAATCTCATGGAAGCCGGAGGCCAGCATTGCCTCTTTGTCATCCCATGAGGAGCGCTCGCTCACGACTTCGGCCAGGAGGGCGGCTTCCGCCTCTTCCTCCTCCTTCTGCATCTTCGTAAGCAGCTCCCTCTGCTCTGCCAATTGCGTGGCCAGCAGATCGCGCTCCGTGGCGAGCTTGCTGCACTCCTCCCCCTTGGCGCGCAACGCAGAGTTGGCTTCGCTCAGCTCTTGTTGAAGAACAGCGTTGGCTTCTGAAGAGAAGGAAGAAGGAAGGCGTTAAGTCATCAATAAAGAAGGTCACCGGGGAGATCCGGCCCAACTGCTCAGCAGTCGGCCCGAATCTCGGGGACTACAGCCCGCGGGTGCGCCAGCGTGCCCCCGCAAAAAAGAAAAAAGGACTCACTCCGGCTCTCTGACAAGTCGGCGGTCCGCTTGCCCAGCTCTTCAACGTTACGGTTGAAGGAAGTAACGCGGAGGTTGTGGTAGTCCTGCGACAAGTATTCCAGACAAAAGTTAGTACCCGGAACTCACCAATTGGAGTTCTGGGCCGCCTGCTTAGCAGCCAGCCCGAAACTCGGGGACTACACCCAGTGGGTGCGCTGGCGCGCCCCCACAAAGAGGAACAAGAAAACAAGGACCAAAGAGAGAACATACCCGGACGGCTGCCCGCGATGCCAGGTACGCCTTGGTGCAGTTATGGAGGGCGTCTCCCTCAGCTCGAAGCTTCGTTTGGACATCCAGAAACGCCTGGTTCAGCGGCCCTGTGCCGCCTCCTCGCACCCACCCAATGGGCGCGGCGCTCGTCGCTTCGGCATCCGGGATCGCCGAGCTGGCGGTGCCGGTCTCCAGGGGGCGTGGCGCTGAGGTCGCCTTCTCAACACGGCGGCGCGTTGGCGAGCCGACTTGAAGGAGTAGCCTCGCCACGGCCTCGTCTTCAGTCGGTGGCACCGGAGGGTCCGCTGGCTGTTTGCCTTGCACGCTCCCAGACGGCGGCAGAGGCGGCGGCGGAACGATCACGTCCGGTGTGGAGGAGTCGTCGCCTTCCCTCTCCATGACGGGGTTCTCGCCGCTGGCTTCCCCAGTCTGCCCCGTGAACTCCGGAGGCGGCGGCACAGAGTTCAGCGGGGTGACGAACACTGCCGATTGGCGGTGCGCGGCCTCCTCAGCCTGCCGCTTCGTCGCGGCGACGGCTTCGGCCTCCGCCAGTTTCTTCTTGGCAGAGGCCTCTGCCTTATCGGCCTCCACCTTCTCCACGCGGGCGGCCTCTTCCTCGTTGCGCTTCTCTTGCGCATTCCGCTCCGTCGCCTCCCGGAGGTCGGCAGCGGGGTCAATCTGCCGAGTGGTGGCGGATGTCTCCACTGACCCCATGACGGAGGCAGCGACAACCCTCTCAAGAGTGAGGGGAGCCCTGAAGCGAGGGAAGCAAGTAAAAGACTCAGACAAAAGCTACAAAGAAAGAACAAAGCATTAAGACGAGATACTCACGCGGAGACCAGCGGCGGCTTCTTTACTTCCTTGCGGAAGCGGATTGCCTTCGTGGCCGCCTCGTCCCGCTTGGCCGCCGCAGCCGAACTCTTGGGCTTGTTCGGCCGACTGCCGAACAAGGTCGGCACGGCTCTACGTT
Source organism: Triticum urartu (assembly GCF_003073215.2). Classification (NCBI taxonomy): domain Eukaryota; kingdom Viridiplantae; phylum Streptophyta; class Magnoliopsida; order Poales; family Poaceae; genus Triticum; species Triticum urartu. The sequence goes on from NC_053026.1 coordinate 515,717,355, forward strand.
TTTTCCCACCGCCTGGAGCACTCGGTGCGGCAGAAGAGCCCGCGCCGGGATGACTGGCTCCTGGCCAGTGGCGGGGGGCGACCTCCTCATCATCATCAGGCCAGTCCTCTAGACTGGACCCAAGCCGCGGGCCGCCTCCTCCCTCGGCGTCGTCTTCCAAAGCTGCCGCCCCCAGATCGGGGTCGTCGACATCGCTCTCCGCCCGGTCGGCGAGGAACTCGCGGACCAGCCCCGTGGTGCCGGCTGGTGGATGGAGGAGGGGATTCTGGCCAAAGCCGACTGGTCAGGTCGCACAAAACAAACTCGGCAAGAAAGAACACAATTCAAAGAAAGAAAAGGCAACTCACTGTGGGTGGGGGGTTGGCGCGGGAATACGGCTCCTCCAGGAGCTTGTTGTCCGAGAGGTAGTTCACCATGTAGGCCACCTCCTCGTGAGGCATGTCCTTGGTGCACATCCGACTCGGGTCACGGCGCCCGCTCATTTGGCATATCATGTGGGGGCGGCCTTGGAGCGGGAGAACTCGACGCGCCATGAAGGCGGCCAGCAGGTCCGGACCAGTCAGGCCCTCTGACTGCGTCAGTACTCGGAGTCGCGCGACGGTGCTGGCTCCCGCAAGCGTCAGCGACTTGGCCCGGAACAACCAGTTGGGCAGTCTCCCAGCCGGCGGGCCGGCTTCGAAAGCCGGCAGGTTGACCCAATCGCCCCCCGTGGAGAGGCTCTTCACGTAGAAGTACGATCGCTGCCACATCTTCACCGACTTTATCAGCTTGATGTCGGGGAAGGGGTTGTCGGCCCCCGACCTCCGCACGGCGATGAATGCGCCGCACTGAGCCGGCACGCCTGCAGCTTGAGTGCCGAGTTTGCAGTAGAAGAATTCCCCCCAGAGCTCGAGGGTGGGGAGCACTCCGAGGAAGCCTTCGCACAAGGCCACGAAGGCGGACAGCAGCACCACCGTGTTGGGCGTGAGGTGGTGCGGCTGGAGGCCGTAGAACTCCAGGAAGGAGCGGAAGAAGCTACTCGCCGGCAGCCCCAATCCGCGCAGGTAGTGCGAGTGGAGGACAACCCGCTCGCCCTCCTTCGGCGCCGGAGAGATCTCCCCCCTCGGTGCAAGGCGTACCCGCACGTAATCTTCGCCGGGAAGCCGACGAGTCTTGCGGAGGAACTCGATGTGGTCGTCGTGGGTACTTCTGAGCCATCCCAGGTGCCGGAATGCACCGAGGGAGGCGCGGCGGCAGAAGAAGAACTCATCGTGAGCGGATCGCCGCGGCGTTCG